>NC_071355.1:110345948-110580948 GCF_943734655.1 Sabethes cyaneus
CCATTCAGGATCGGGTTATTACGACGAAGAACTACCGCAGGTACATATTGCACGAAGATATAGAAGACCGTTGTCGAAAGTGCAATTCAGTAGGAGAAACGATCGAGCATGTGATTGCAGGCTGTCCAGCCTTAGCCGAAACGGCTTACCTAGGACGCCACAATGCAGTTGCCAAGATTGTGCACCAGCAACTCGCCTTGAAGTACAACTTGGTAAACTGTTACGTACCCTACTATAAGTACCTGCCTAGCCCGGTTCTGGAAAATAGCTGCATAAAGTTGTACTGGGATCGTGAGATTATTACGGACGTCCTTATACGTGCCAATCGTCCTGACGTTGTGATCTACGACAAAAGGAGGAAGCACGTTACCCTCATAGACATCGCTGTACCGCTGGATCGCAATGTCCAGTCAACTTTCTCGGCCAAAATAACGAAATACCATGACTTGGCCGAGGAGTTAAAGCAGATGTGGCACCTTGAGGGCGTACGTATAGTTCCGGTGGTCATCTCAGCCACCGGAGTAGTGCCCTGTAGCCTACAACGTTCCCTGGAAGAGCTAGAGCTCCAAAAAAATTTGGACAATATCCAAAAAGCGGTGGTTCTTGAAACCTGTAATATTACGAGGAGGTTCCTGAATCACCACAATTAAACACAGCTGGAGCAGACGTAACAACAAAAAAAAATATATATGAATGAGAACCACAGAGCCTAACCCCTCTTGGCATAAAGAAGCCCGAGGGTAGGTGAAAGTTTCCAGCATTTTTGCTGAGAAGTGCCAAAACTCTATAATAATAATAATAATAATAATAATAATAATAATAATAATAATAATAATAATAATAATAATAATAATAATAATAATAATAATAATAATAATAATAATAATAATAATAATAATAACCACGGTACCGTTCGAGTAGGTGAGGACTCAACGGCGCTTAGCTGCAAGCGGCCGGGCGGGTTGTAGGTTGCGGATAACTAACGGCCATTAGATATAATGGTTAGTTGCGAATTAAATAAGCAATCCCGGACAAGCAGCGGGGATGGCCTATGGGTGTGGTGGGGCTCAACAGTGGGCTCTGTCTAGTTCCCATGAAAAACCACAATACCCGAACACCAGTCCTGACAAAGCGAGCGGGTACCGCTATAAGTACCTTAGCCCATGACCTCACTAACCGGTTAGGCTTCCGGAAAGAAAAGTCAACCCAATATGGAGTACAATCTAAGAAATCGAGATATCATGCGATCGCCCGAGGAGGGAGCCCCTACTGGAGCTGGTCCTGGAACGGGGGACAGAGCGAGCGGCCAGCGGCTGGAGAATGATCAGGTGCAAGAGCGACCTCCCAGTCAACGGGCTCAGCCCGTAAACCGAACGCGAAACAGACGAAGCAGCAACAGACACCACCAAGGCAATGCTGCACCTGCTAATGATGCTACGACTGACCGACGTCAGTCGCTCACTTTGGCAGGCCGCCCACGGCAACGGATCATGTGGACGAGAGAGATGAATATATATGTGATCCGCTGCTACTACGTTTGCACGAGGTTGGAGACGGATATGTCCGGCAGACCAATGATGCTGGACATGTTCAATGAACGGTTCCCTCGATTTGCTAACCAACTTGATCGGAACAAACTGTACAGTCGACGACGAACAATACTGTCGAATAACATGCTCACTACCACAGAGCTAGATACCATCAAGTTGGAAGTGCAAAGGGAGCTCGAGGGAACAGGGAATAGATCGAGTGATACGTCGAGGAGGAGTTCTGTTGGAATAGATGCAGCAAGACGCGAATCAGTTGCATCTGTAAACACACCAGTTGGGGAGTCACACGCCCCAGGACAAGACATGGGTCGACAACAACAACAGCTACGAGACGAACTAGCTTTCCAAATGGACGCAGCGGTTACACAATTTCGAGGTACAGATCCCCTATCTCGACACCGGATACCAAAGCTGCAGTATTCCTATCGGCTGACGAATGCAGTAAGCACTCTTAACGAGGGTATTTTGCCACGGTATTCTGAGGCCGCCGAGAACCTTGAGGAACTGCAGTGTATTGTTTATTCCGCAGCTGTAGCCGTTGTGAGGACTTTGGGTATGCGGACTTATCCCCAAGACATTGGTGAAAGTCGTGCACGTCCCAGTAAACAGAAACCAGCTTGGATGCGACGATTGCAATCAAGAATTGCATCTCTGCGGGTAAAAATCGGTCGATTAACACAGTATACAAGGGGAAATCGATCGAGAAGGCTGGTTCGTCAAGTAATGGAAATTGTTCAATCCGCAGAGCTCCAAAATCTCAGTGAACTAAACGTCACGGAGATCCTCGACACCCATGTACAGCGGTTAAGTGCTCTTGCAAAGCGAATGCGACGTTATGTTGAATGCTCGAAACGGAAAGAACAAAACCGAATGTTCAACACTAACGAAAGGGAGTTCTATAACCACATCAGAAAAGAGAAACCCAACTACAGCGAAGGACTTCCGGAGATTGGCCAAGTTACACAATTCTGGGCCAATTTATGGGAGAACCCCGCTCAACACAACAATGATGGGATGTGGTTGGTAGAAGAGGAGGAAAATAGTGATGAAATTGATAGCATGGCCGCTGTAGTATTGACCGCCCAGGATATTCGTGAGGCTACACGGTATACTAGGAATTGGGCCGCACCTGGACCAGACTTTGTCCACAATTTTTGGTATAAAAAGTTCTCTACAATTCACGGACGGTTAGCGGAATGCTTCAATATGGTCTTAAGAGACCCCCGAACACTCCCAGAATTCATCACTAAGGGGGTAACCTACCTTCTACCGAAGGACCGAAACACAGCTGATCCAGCCAAATACAGACCAATAACATGCTTGTCAAGTCTGTACAAAGTGCTATCATCGGTAATTAGTAGTAAAGTGCAGGACCATTGTGATGCCAACGGAGTGATGACAGAAGAACAGAAAGGCTGCCGAAAAAACACACAAGGCTGCAAAGACCAAGTCATCATCGATGCAGTTATTGTTGGTCAGGCAAGCCAAAACAAACGAAACCTTGGTATGGCGTACATCGACTATAAAAAAGCATACGACTCCGTACCACACACGTATCTCATTAAGGTACTGGAATTGTATAAAATAGACGATGGCGTCATCAGGCTAATGAAGCACGCAATGAGAATGTGGAACACATCGCTGCACATTACCGATGGAGCAACAGTGTTACGGTCCAGAACTCTTAGCATAAGAAGGGGGATCTTCCAAGGTGACACCTTTAGTCCTCTATGGTTCTGCCTTGCGATGAACCCCCTTAGCAGAACACTTAACCGAACCAGTTATGGCTACAAGTTGAAGAGTGGGACAACGAGAACAAAAATTACCCACACCTTCTATATGGACGATTTGAAGCTGTTTGCGGAAACGAAGGATCAACTGCATCAATTGTTGCAAGTGGTTTCGACGTTTAGCAACGATATCCGGATGGAGTTGGGCATCGACAAATGTCGACTCGTCAATATTCACCGGGGTAAAGTTATGGACGCCGAAAGTTTCCGCGTCAACCCTAGAGAAGAGATTCGGAGTATGGTTGAAGGTGAATCGTACAAATACCTGGGATTCCTGCAACTAAAAGGTATTCACCACACGATGATCAAGAAAGAACTGCAGGAAAATTTCTTGCATCGTATCAACCGTATAATGAAGACTTTTCTCTCGGCCGGCAACAAGATCAAGGCTATAAACACGTTTGCCGTGCCGCTGTTGACATACAGCTTCGGGGTGGTCAAATGGACCAAAACGGATTTGGAAGCGATCGAACGAGCATTAAGAGTATCGCTGACAAAACACCGTTCGCACCACCCAAAATCGGCCACCGAAAGAATCACCTTACCACGAAGTGAAGGAGGAATAGGTGTGATTGATATCCAGGCACTTTGTGCCTCACAGATCCAACAGTTGCGGAGATATTTCGTAGAAAGCCAGAACCGTCATGAAATCTATCGCACTGTTTGCGAGGCAGACCACGGGTTCAGCGCTCTGCACCTGGCGCAGCATGACTATCAGCTGAACTGCGTTCTTAAAACCGACGAGGAAAAGATCGCAACGTGGAAGCAAAAAGAGCTGCATGGGACGCACCCCCATCAGTTAGAACAATCACACGTAGACAAAGCAGCATCAAATACGTGGTTGGTGCGAGGTGATCTCTTTTCGGAGACAGAAGGATTCATGGTAGCCATCCAGGACCGGGTTATTGCAACGAAGAACTACCGCAGGTACATATTGCACGAAAACATAGAGGATCGTTGCCGTAAGTGCAATGTAGTAGGGGAGTCGATTGAGCATGTTATTGCAGGCTGCCAAGCGTTAGCAGAAACAGCCTACCTCAATCGCCACAATACGGTTGCCAAGATTGTGCACCAACAACTTGCTTTGAAGCATAACTTGGTAAACTGCTACGTACCCTACTACAAATACCTGCCCCACCCAGTCCTGGAAAATAACTGTGTAAAGCTGTACTGGGATCGCGAGATCATAACGGATGTCCTCATACGTGCCAATCGCCCTGACATTGTGGTCTACAACAAAAGGATAAAGCGGGTCACCCTCATCGATATTGCTGTACCGCTAGACCACAATGTGCAATCAACTTTCTCGACCAAAATCACGAAATACCATGATTTGGCCGAGGAGTTACGGCAAATGTGGCACCTGGAGGAAGTACGAATAGTTCCAGTAGTAATCTCTGCTACTGGACTAGTTCCCTGTACGCTACTGCGCTCCTTAGAAGAGTTGGAGCTGCGCACCGAACTACAAGTAATCCAGAAAGCGGTGGTTTTGGGTACCTGCAACATTGTACGGAGGTTCCTGAACCACCATAACTGATCCAACCGAAGCAAACATTCAAACACCAAAAAAAATTAATAACTGATGAATGAGACCTCAGAGCCTAACCCCTTTGGCAAAACGGATAGCCCGGGGTAGGTGAAAGTTTCCAGCGTTACTGCTGAGAAGTGAAAAATTCTGATAATAATAATAATAATAATAATAATAATAATAATAATAATAATAATAATAATAATAATAATAATAATAATAATAATAATAATAATAATAATAATAATAATAATAATAATAATAATAATAATAATAATAATAATAATAATAATAATAATAATAATAATAATAATAATAATAATAATAATAATAATAATAATAATAATAATAATAATAATAATAATAATAATAATAATAATAATAATAATAATAATAATAATAATAATAATAATAATAATAATAATAATAATAATAATAATAATAATAATAATAATAATAATAATAATAATAATAATAATAATAATAATAATAATAATAATAATAATAATAATAATAATAATAATAATAATAATAATAATAATAATAATAATAATAATAATAATAATAATAATAATAATAATAATAATAATAATAATAATAATAATAATAATAATAATAATAATAATAATAATAATAATAATAATAATAATAATAATAATAATAATAATAATAATAATAATAATAATAATAATAATAATAATAATAATAATAATAATAATAATAATAATAATAATAATAATAATAATAATAATAATAATAATAATAATAATAATAATAATAATAATAATAATAATAATAATAATAATAATAATAATAATAATAATAATAATAATAATAATAATAATAATAATAATAATAATAATAATAATAATAATAATAATAATAATAATAATAATAATAATAATAATAATAATAATAATAATAATAATAATAATAATAATAATAATAATAATAATAATAATAATAATAATAATAATAATAATAATAATAATAATAATAATAATAATAATAATAATAATAATAATAATAATAATAATAATAATAATAATAATAATAATAATAATAATAATAATAATAATAATAATAATAATAATAATAATAATAATAATAATAATAATAATAATAATAATAATAATAATAATAATAATAATAATAATAATAATAATAATAATAATAATAATAATAATAATAATAATAATAATAATAATAATAATAATAATAATAATAATAATAATAATAATAATAATAATAATAATAATAATAATAATAATAATAATAATAATAATAATAATAATAATAATAATAATAATAATAATAATAATAATAATAATAATAATAATAATAATAATAATAATAATAATAATAATAATAATAATAATAATAATAATAATAATAATAATAATAATAATAATAATAATAATAATAATAATAATAATAATAATAATAATAATAATAATAATAATAATAATAATAATAATAATAATAATAATAATAATAATAATAATAATAATAATAATAATAATAATAATAATAATAATAATAATAATAATCTCTTTTCGGAGACGGAAGGCTTCATGGTAGCCATTCAGGATCGGGTTATTACGACGAAGAACTACCGCAGGTACATATTGCACGAAGATATAGAAGACCGTTGTCGAAAGTGCAATTCAGTAGGAGAAACGATCGAACATGTGATTGCAGGCTGTCCAGCCTTAGCCGAAACGGCTTACCTAGGACGCCACAATGCAGTTGCCAAGATTGTGCACCAGCAACTCGCCTTGAAGTACAACTTGGTAAACTGTTACGTACCCTACTATAAGTACCTGCCTAGCCCGGTTCTGGAAAATAGCTGCATAAAGTTGTACTGGGATCGTGAGATTATTACGGACGTCCTTATACGTGCCAATCGTCCTGACGTTGTGATCTACGACAAAAGGAGGAAGCACGTTACCCTCATAGACATCGCTGTACCGCTGGATCGCAATGTCCAGTCAACTTTCTCGGCCAAAATAACGAAATACCATGACTTGGCCGAGGAGTTAAAGCAGATGTGGCACCTTGAGGGCGTACGTATAGTTCCGGTGGTCATCTCAGCCACCGGAGTAGTGCCCTGTAGCCTACAACGTTCCCTGGAAGAGCTAAAGCTCCAAAAAAATTTGGACAATATCCAAAAAGCGGTGGTTCTTGAAACCTGTAATATTACGAGGAGGTTCCTGAATCACCACAATTAAACACAGCTGGAGCAGACGTAACAACAAAAAAAAATATATGAATGAGAACCACAGAGCCTAACCCCTCTTGGCATAAAGAAGCCCGAGGGTAGGTGAAAGTTTCCAGCATTTTTGCTGAGAAGTGCCAAAACTCTATAATAATAATAATAATAATAATAATAATAATAATAATAATAATAATAATAATAATAATAATAATAATAATAATAATAATAATAATAATAATAATAATAATAATAATAATAATAATAATAATAATAATAATAATAATAATAATAATAATAATAATAATAATAATAATAATAATAATAATAATAATAATAATAATAATAATAATAATAATAATAATAATAATAATAATAATAATAATAATAATAATAATAATAATAATAATAATAATAATAATAATAATAATAATAATAATAATAATAATAATAATAATAATAATAATAATAATAATAATAATAATAATAATAATAATAATAATAATAATAATAATAATAATAATAATAATAATAATAATAATAATAATAATAATAATAATAATAATAATAATAATAATAATAATAATAATAATAATAATAATAATAATAATAATAATAATAATAATAATAATAATAATAATAATAATAATAATAATAATAATAATAATAATAATAATAATAATAATAATAATAATAATAATAATAATAATAATAATAATAATAATAATAATAATAATAATAATAATAATAATAATAATAATAATAATAAGATCAAGACTATAAACACGTTTGCCGTGCCGCTGTTGACATACAGCTTCGGGGTGGTCAAATGGACCAAAACGGATTTGGAAGCGATCGAACGAGCATTAAGAGTATCGCTGACAAAACACCGTTCGCACCACCCAAAATCGGCCACCGAAAGAATCACCTTACCACGAAGTGAAGGAGGAATAGGTGTGATTGATATCCAGGCACTTTGTGCCTCACAGATCCAACAGTTGCGGAGATATTTCGTAGAAAGCCAGAACCGTCATGAAATCTATCGCACTGTTTGCGAGGCAGACCACGGGTTCAGCGCTCTGCACCTGGCGCAGCATGACTATCAGCTGAACTGCGTTCTTAAAACCGACGAGGAAAAGATCGCAACGTGGAAGCAAAAAGAGCTGCATGGGACGCACCCCCATCAGTTAGAACAATCACACGTAGACAAAGCAGCATCAAATACGTGGTTGGTGCGAGGTGATCTCTTTTCGGAGACAGAAGGATTCATGGTAGCCATCCAGGACCGGGTTATTGCAACGAAGAACTACCGCAGGTACATATTGCACGAAAACATAGAGGATCGTTGCCGTAAGTGCAATGTAGTAGGGGAGTCGATTGAGCATGTTATTGCAGGCTGCCAAGCGTTAGCAGAAACAGCCTACCTCAATCGCCACAATACGGTTGCCAAGATTGTGCACCAACAACTTGCTTTGAAGCATAACTTGGTAAACTGCTACGTACCCTACTACAAATACCTGCCCCACCCAGTCCTGGAAAATAACTGTGTAAAGCTGTACTGGGATCGCGAGATCATAACGGATGTCCTCATACGTGCCAATCGCCCTGACATTGTGGTCTACAACAAAAGGATAAAGCGGGTCACCCTCATCGATATTGCTGTACCGCTAGACCACAATGTGCAATCAACTTTCTCGACCAAAATCACGAAATACCATGATTTGGCCGAGGAGTTACGGCAAATGTGGCACCTGGAGGAAGTACGAATAGTTCCAGTAGTAATCTCTGCTACTGGACTAGTTCCCTGTACGCTACAGCGCTCCTTAGAAGAGTTGGAGCTGCGCACCGAACTACAAGTAATCCAGAAAGCGGTGGTTTTGGGTACCTGCAACATTGTACGGAGGTTCCTGAACCACCATAACTGATCCAACCGAAGCAAACATTCAAACACCAAAAAAAAATTAATAACTGATGAATGAGACCTCAGAGCCTAACCCCTTTGGCAAAACGGATAGCCCGGGGTAGGTGAAAGTTTCCAGCGTTACTGCTGAGAAGTGAAAAATTCTGATAATAATAATAATAATAATAATAATAATAATAATAATAATAATAATAATAATAATAATAATAATAATAATAATAATAATAATAATAATAATAATAATAATAATAATAATAATAATAATAATAATAATAATAATAATAATAATAATAATAATAATAATAATAATAATAATAATAATAATAATAATAATAATAATAATAATAATAATAATAATAATAATAATAATAATAATAATAATAATAATAATAATAATAATAATAATAATAATAATAATAATAATAATAATGACCTATAACTTTGGAGAAAATAACCACATCCTGCACACATATTCTTTTAAAAATCAGAGGGGTTGTGCACAAGACACGACCGCATAGGTGACGTAGGACTACGTAAGTTTCTTTGTAGCGATAGTAGGATGTATCCATGTATATAATAATACGATTCTTCATGTATACAAGCTACATCCGTAACGGTCATCAAAGTAGAAACATTGTATACATTCAATCCTCAACCGATTTTGGAGTTATATCCATGAATTGATTGAATCTATTTTATTAAAACGAAACCAAGTTAGTAACTAAACCAAACAGTAAATAAATTTGTATGATATGTTTCTACGTTGAATAGTGCTTTTCCTCTGGTAATCGGTAGACGGTACGCGCGAGTTTTCAAAAAGTTGAAAATTTTGCGCAACTTTTCTGCGGCTTACAAAAGGACACGGATAAAGCATTTACAACCTGCAGACGTTTTGGAAGTCGCAGAAAATGTCACCCGTGACCAGAAAACTTATTACCGTCATTGGTTGGTCGTCCGCAATGGCGAAAAATTCAACTTTTCCCTCGTTGACTGTGTTAATTATGGTATTAACTGGGCAAGAAAATATAATAAACTCTTTAATCGTTGTGTGGCCCTTAAAAGAACCGATTGTTGGATTATCATAACTCCTGCTTGCAATAAACTTGAACTAACGCATTTAACGTAATTCTCTGTTCGGTAAATTGGAGTACCGATAACCGCTAACCAGGCACGGCTTGTTGCAACGGACCGACCGGAAAGCCTCAGCAGCTATGCGATCAATAAAACCGTTCGTGTGGGGTCCTGAATCACGATGAAATACCACTCCAAGTGGCCAGCTGCAAGTGACGTGGGATGCTTCATGCTTCTGGTCGTTTTGTTGTCGCGAGCAGCATATTTCGTCCCAATTCCAGAACTCCTGTCGCCAGATATTCCCTCACGGCAGCGAAATGGAACTTCAGCTCCAACACACGGTCACACGGTCAGCCGCCGATGAACACGAACACGAAACACGAGTCGAATGTGACTTCCGTTTGCCCTGGCAAACGATGTTGGCACTAGCTCAGCTAGCGTTTGAATAATGCTGTTCGCCGGCTTACCACGTGTTATGTACCAGAGCAAGCGCAGGGTGTCGATTTCCTGGAAAAACCGGGAAAATCAGGGAATATCAGGGAAATCAGGGAATATCAGGGAATTTCGAAATTCAATCAGGGAAATTTTGTTTACCCGGCAATATTGTTGATCAACTTTGGAATCAAATCAATTTTCGTGTAAAATATACGCAGATTGATCGGTTGAATTAAAACTTGTTACATGTCTAGTGGCGATTCGATTATCTTTCAGTTTGCCGTAAATTTTTTATTTGTTTTGCGCCGTAAAATTGTCAGACTTTACTCGCTGTAGTGCTCGAAATCGACAGGCCTCACGCACTTCACGGTGCAGAAATCAAGAGCACAAAGCGGGATACAGACTGTTATTTACACGCGATCTACAGCGTTTTCACCAATTGCAGAATTTTACACTCAGAAGCCCCAAGCATTGATCATCTTCCTTCAGTGTTCATGATGCATGCCCGTTAAGGGTTACCGGAACATTAACGTTCTATAGAATTTGCGTTTATGCGAGTTGGCAACCTTCGGGACTGGTTCAGCTGGTTACGTAATACGCAGAAAGCTTACATGTTTCTCTGTTCTGACGTGATCCGCAGTGAGCATGCGACTCTTGGCCTGCTTCTTCTCATCTGTCATTTTCTGACATTAGACATCAAACAAGCTGTTACACTCACCCTTATTCTGCGAGGCGAGTGACGTAACTAATTTGGAGTCATCGCGATTGAGGTGACAATTGTCAACTAGGTGACTCACTTTGTCACCTAGGTGACACGGTTTGTCACTTAGCTGGCACGGGGTTGTTACCTAGGTGACACGGTTGTCACTTAGGTGACAGCACTCAATTCGACTCGCCGTGGCGAATCACGGCGAGTGACAATTGTCGTATTGAGTCACGTGACTCGCAGAATAAAGGTGTTTGTCTTCCCCACGTCGTGCCTATCACCTCCCTCGTAGTTGTTGGCGCCATAGCGGATCCTCCATAGCCTACTTACGTCTTATTCCTTTTCGTCATACTGTTCTCCGATTCGTTGATCAAGTTTTCTGGTCTACTCCACTGCAACGTCATATGCCGTAAACCGCTAGATGTTGAAATGCAACATCCTCTCAGTGCGAGCCTTCGCCGATTTCGATAACCTTGCGTGGATTTTACGACGAGATAGTGGTCAAAGTCGCTAAGAAAAGACTGTATATTGTGACTTCCAAAAAGTATTGACCGGTAAACAGGATCAATCTGGGAGCTAGAGTCTTGAATTTTCAAGTCGTGCGCACCCCATAAATCCTTTCGAACCTGTCATAGAATTCGTCCCTAGCAAAGCAAAGCAAAGTCTTGAGCATTAACCGTCACTAGACATTATCCTTCTTTATCGATAGACTTCGCAGCCGGCTGTTAGAGTACAGGAAAATTACGGGGTCAGTGCAACCATCCTACTGATTCTATCTAACAAAAACCGGCTAGCCGAGATTCGAACACAACTAGCTTGTTAGATCAGTATCGTACCTCGAAGCTAACTGGGCGGTTCAATTCGTCCCTAGTATCATCGAATTTATGATTTGTTGGTGATTATACGTTGATTAAGCTGTAGTTGAAGAATTTGCCTTAATTCTCAACACCCATATACGGTCATTGGACCGAACGGCCGGCCACCGAACTACCTTCGAGTCAATGTTGCTCTCAAGTCTCGATAGTTGCAATCCGAAATCATGACACCCAGCTTTAGTCTTAACTTCGCATACTGTCCACCATTGAGGGTTAAAGTATTTGTCATTTGGACATTTTCTAACAATATATCTAGCTAAAGTTTTGCCGTACCTCGAAGCCAGCAAAACGCACATTTTTGTACCAATCTTTGAGGAATCATCTCTTTAACCCCATACTTTTTGCAGCAAAGATAACAAGCTGAAACTTCCAGGAAAGTTTTGTTTTAGTTTAACTGAAAACCCGCAGACCACCTTCCAGCAGCAAAGTTATTAGTTTGAGCTGACTGAAAATTAGCAAGATTTGTTATGTTTACACGGCTATAATTTTGTTGTATGTAACATCTAAGCTTTGTGCAAAAACAGGTCGATTAGATTATTTCTCAATCTTTGTTTCTTTGGATTCAAGTTGATACCTCAAACATAACTGTCCCTAGACTCGATAGAAAAGAGCGTTTTCGAAACGCTGGTAAGAAATAGGTTAAGAATCTCTGATACATGTTCTTAAATCATGAAGAAATCTAGCTTTAGTTAGTAGTTTCAGCAGCTCGCATAAGCCATGCTAAAGGGTTAAAAATTTAAGCCAAAAATCGCCCAAATAAGCTTGATATTCGAGTTTTGAGGGTCAGGGAAAAATATTTGAAACATTAGGGAAAATCAGGGAAAGTCAGGGAATTTTATTTTTGGATTTGAGTCGACACCCTGAAGCGACAAGAAACGACCACACCCATTTTTCATGGTTCTTCATTCTATCATCTACGTGAAATAAAAAATAGAGCATTTCAATTTCAGTCTGAACAAAAGAGCAAAGTTACCAGTGAGCCGTTCGCCTTTTGCTGCCAAAGAAAAATTACGCTACGTATTATTACTGTATGGATAAATTTGTGTTGCTAAGATGCAAAAGATTACTAAAACTCTTTCATGTGATTAAATCCAATTTCATTTATTTTGACGCTTGGCCGAACACATTTACTTGGAGCTAGTATATTTGTTGGCTGCAACCAGCGTCCAGCAGCAACAAGCGAACAGCAGCGCGAGAGGTGATCGGTTAAAATTATTTGAAAAAAGCGAACAATCAGATCAATCTAACTTAAATAGAATTTAAATCTGTGAGCGAAAATTCCTCAAATCTTCATGAACACATGTTTCGTTCTTAAAAGAACGGTTTTTCGACGTGATATGCTGGAAATTTAAGCCTTCTTTTCTGTCTTCTTGGGCAGCAACAAAACAGTTTGGATGTTCGGAAAGACACTTCTCATAGCAGCGGTGACACGGGACAGCAATTTGTTCAACTCTTCGTTGTTGCGGATGGCCAGCTGCAAGTGACGATAATATTCTGATCGTTTCGTTGTCGCGAGCAGCATATGTCCTCCCAATTCCAGAACTCCTGTCGCCAGATATTCCATCACGGCAGCGATCATTGAGTGCTCCAGCTCCAACACCTCGCTGGGTGAATTTGCATGTCTTCGTTGCCTTATCCATGGGATCAGCAACAGCTGAAGCTCAACAATTTTCGATCGGATTCTATAGGGCGTAAATTAAATACAATCATAAGGAAGCTTAACCCATAGCTTATATCGTATATATTTCTGTCATCCGTGCTAGAGAAGCACTGACGAGGGAAGGCAAAAATATGAAAATAATTCAAATTTTCAAAATCAATTCAAAAACAACAATTTTTCAAATTCAATTTCAAAAACAAAATCAATAGTTTTCTATATTTTCAATCGATTTCCCGATCAATTGGTGTAAATATCTTGGAAATCTATTGAAAATTGACTGAATTATAAGCCGAAGCGTGAAAACGCGTTTCTACTTTGTTTCTACTTTGACGTCATTTCCAACAACCAATCACGAAGCGAGAATTCTGGTAAAACATAGGTTCATTATTTTCAATTTTTCAATAGTTCAACATCAAGAATCCACACTTTTCTTTAATTGGGTCAATTCTTAGAAGATTTTCCAATCGATTGGTGTAAGAATATTGAAAATCGATTGGAAAACCGCTGAGCTATTAGCGCTCAAAACCTTTCATTTTTCGTGACGCTCGCATCTTTCGATTTTTTGGAATGACACCCTATCTCAAAACTTGCCGTAAGACGTAGTCTTACGTCAAAAACACCTTTTGTTATGATTATGAGGTCTTTTTGTAAGAGAATATTTCTGCAGTTTTAGCAAATTAGAAAAATATTTTCGCTGTTTACCATAAATGTATTACTCAGTAATACTTTTTTACAAAAAATATTCGAATAACATAGTTTTTCTGCACGGATGCTGAAAAATATAATTTTTTATATGGTATGCTTCCCCATTTAAGAAAATAATTGACTGCATATTCATTATACGTGTTTCCTCCGCATAAAGGATATATTTATACACAACATTTTGCATGTGTCTAATACCGCTTGTTGATTCTGATGTGAAATAATGTCTGTCTTTGCGCATGATTGTGGAAGCAAGGATCTCCCAAGTAGATCGAAAAGGAGAAGAGAATGTGCCCAGGGATGATAGAATGATTCGATTTTGTATCCAGTCTGGAATGAGCTCTACAGGTATACAGCCAAAAAATTGGCGCTACAAAGACAGGAGTGCAGTGTGCAAATTATATTCAAATTCAAAGCATTTCAAAACTTACAATTTAAGGAGCACTTTTCCGGATATTATTGTCATCATACAGAGTGTTAAGATATATAATGATTAGAAAAATAATTCTCTACAAACTGCTAAATGTTATTTTTTGCAGATACACGTTTCTCAAAAAGTTAATCTTGTCTTTTCAATATAAATTATGTTATATAATATACAAAATTTTAATTAATATTATATAATATAAAAATGCTGAAAACACTCGAATCAAAAATAAGTTACATCATCAAAGTTTACTCGTACGCAGATATAAGGTTCTTGCTTATATCTGTATGAGGTTCTAACTGATGTTTAATTTTCAATATGTTATACAGTTTTCAATATGAATTTCTAGTCACTTTACAAAGCGTATTGTTTTAACCATCACATAAATTTTCATAATCAATAATTTTTGTTTTATCCAAAATACTAAACATGATATAGAATGTGAGTAGTGAGATAAATTGTTCCAGAGAGCGTATCAGGCGCATGCTGTCTCTCTATATTTTTGTGCACAAAATAGTGAACACACACTGAACTACGTTTGCGAACTTTTGTATACGCCATTTTTCGCTATTTCGTCATTGGTATAACTGCAAATAAATAATCATGTTGCCAACAAATGTAATGTCGTTCATGAAAAAGGTACGTATAACTTTTTTGATACTTATTTTAAATGAATTATATTTAGCTAAAAAATCATTACAAGGCTTCCCAGATGGCCTCAAACTTTGACTGTAAGAGATTGGTACAGCAAATAGGATCTGTATCTAAATACTGGGTGCTGCGAAATCTGCAGAATGAAAAATATAGAAGATTAAGTTTTGAAAATGAAATATAGTTGTTAATCTGTGGTAGGACCTAGAAATACTCAGAGTATACGCGGAAACTAAAACCAACGAGTTGGCAACAGTGCACAAAAACTACCAGCACTTGCTGCAAAGCAAAATACTGTAGCAGTGTGATTTGATTGTTTTCAACAGCGTCTGTTTTCTTTACATTAATTTCCTGCATTAGAGCGATATATCAATCAATTTAATTAATGTGAGGTGAATTGCCAGGCTTTGTACGCACTGTGTCTGAGTATAATATAAAGAATGCGTGACACTGACAATAGCTTAAGTAGTTTGCATCACTATTGCAATACTTGTTAATAAAACATTTATGCGAACAGTAAGCGTGTTCGATTGCCGCCTTTTTGACAATTGAGCAGTTCCACGCCAAATCGCCCAAAAAAGCAGAAATCTGAAATGAAGCTCTTTGATTTGCACCTTGCACAGGTTTTGGTGCCATTTTGATTCAAGATTCATTTTTAAAAAGGACGTAGGGGATTGTCCCCTGTTGTGAAACACCCATCGTTTTTGACGTGTTTATTAAACTAGCACTACCAAATTACTACTAACGACTCGTCTCATTGTACTCTACCTTTTGAGCAAACAACAATCAAGATACAGATTTTAGAATGTTTTGTAGAAAATGTGTTCGAAAAACATGCCCGAAATTTTTTTTAGAATATTTTGGGATTGATATTTTTGTTTATCGAATAAAATAGGAAAAGGTAGTAAAATGCATATAACTTTAGTTTTGGACCTCTATTTCATTACACAGACAAATTTTAGGTGAAATAATTTACTCAAAAAATTTTACATAAATTTTTACAAACTCGTTGTTCGCCCCGGTTGTGAAACAGTGAAGTTCTCCGGTTATGAAAAATTCAGAAAAACGATTATTCAATACTTTAATGATCACAAACATTTTCAACACACTTTTCAGGCACATGAGAGCCAAGTCGGCATATTTGAGATCTCGAACTTTCTGTTTTTACATATATTGATTACAATTTAGATTTAAATGATTAAATTAAGAAACTGATAAATTACTTTGCATTTAAGGTGTTTCCGTTAATAAATGTGTGTAATATTTTATTTTCATTTCATATTTCTTTATTTTCTTCTTTATTTTTATTTTCTTTTATGGATTTTTCGAAGTGTTTCACAACCGGGGTCACTTTTTTTAGGTCAAAAAATTTTATAAAAATTCTAAAAAATATGTACTGTCTTTAGCAAAAACATACGTAAGTCTTCAATCTTTCAAATGCTGTAAAAAGATTTGGAATTAAATAATCCATTTAAAAGCTATGACCAAAAAACAAAACCTGTTTCTTAACCGGGGACATTCCCCTATTTATTTTCATGTGTATTATATTTGAAAGATTGTATTTCGAAAACTATCGATTTTACAAAAATTATGTCTTAGTAAAAGCTATAGAAAATTGATTTCTGAACATGAAAAAAATATGCACTGAAAAAAATATTTTACCAATTTTTCAAAAATTTGAAAATAAAACTAAAAATCAAGATATCAAAAATATACCATTTTTGAAAATCCTTAAATTTTTTCTGAAGGAAATAGGAGTAATTTTCAAGCTTTTAAAATTTATCCTGAGATGGAGCAACTTTCATGGACGGACTTCGTAGAACAACGACTTTCATGATTTTTTTCTAACTTGGGATTTTTCGAGTAATATATGAATTTGTTATACAAATAACAATTCTTTATGTCATTTACAACAAAATTTATCATAATAATTATTTTTCTAAATGCAGCCGTTCTCAAGATATTCAGAGAAAAAGTTAGATTTATGTTAATTTTTTATGTTAAACACGTGTTTTTCATATGTTACTCCATTTGCTCCATTGTTTCTATAAAATTTCTAATAACTACATTTAACGAGAAACTAGCAGTCATTAACTTTTCGTCGGAAAGCCCAATTTCGGAAGCAGTTCTTCGGCCCAAAAACGGGATTCTGTTTATAAAAATGTAAATACTGCATTCTTCTTGCCAATCTGAACACAGCGAATATATTTTCATAAACAGAATTTATGTTTCAAACAAAAAAAACGGCTTTTGAAATTGGCAGAATCGATGACGGCTAATTTCACCTTAATTTCCTACAATTTATTCGAATTCGCCTTATTGATTCCCTTTCGCTTTTGAGTTGTGGGTATTATGAAAACTGTATTCGAAAAAATCAGAGGGGTTGTGTACAACACACGACCGCAGGACGACGCAGGACTACGTAAGTCTCTTTGTAGTGATAGTAGCATGTATTCATGCTTGAAATCATTCGATTCTTCATATATACGTGCTATATGCAACATATATACATGCTACATGCGTTGTATGTAACATTTATCAAAGTAGTAACATTGCATACGTTCAATTCTCAAAAGATTGTGCATTTGAAAACAATTTAACAAAATCAAGAACACAAACTATTGCTTTCCTGCTACCTTACTGAAATTAAAGTTTGTTTTTATTACCCATGGTTCCCCACGTTGAAGGGATTTCACCAATTCAATCCTATTTTATCAACAGCACATCTTTTCACTACACTTCTAATGAAACGGCAAGCATGCGTATTCATACAGAGTCGTATTATAACCGAACACTACAGTTGTAGCACATTTTTCCAACACAGATATCAAATTCGCCGAGGTTTAATCGTCTCGCAGTAAAGAATTTGCGATTTGTTGGGACAACGAACTTGTGTCATTTTTTCTGGCACACTTCCCTAACACAGACATCAAATTGGATTAGGTTTAATCGCGTTCGTAAGAAATCTGTTGGCACGAGGGGGCTTTGTCACTCTTTCTGGCGTACTTCCCAAGCATGGATATCAAAATGGTCTAGGTTTAATCGCGGTGTTAAGAAATCTTGTTGAAATGAGGAAACTTTGTGACTTGTTTTGGCTTACTTCCCAAGCACAGATATCAAATTGGTATAGGTTTAGACATCGTAAAGAATCTTCCAACCAATCACGAAGCGAGAATTCTGGTAAAACATAGATTTATTATTTTCAATTTTTCAATAGTTCAACATCAAGAATCCATACTTTTCTTCATTTGGGTCAATTCTTAGAAGATTTTCCGATCGATTGGTGTAAGAATATTGAAAATCGATCGGAAAACCGCTGAGCTATTAGCGCTCAAAACCTTTCATTTTTCGTGACGCTCGAATTTTTCGATTTTTTGGAATGACACCCTATCTCAAAACTTGCCGTAAGACGTAGTCCTACGTCAAGAGCTGGACACGCTGACTAGTTAGTAACCCGATCAAATGATTCTAACAAAATCAGAGGGGTTGTGTACAAGACATGACCGCATATACAGGTGACGCAGGACTACGTAAGTCTCTATGTAGTGTTAGTAGCATTTATCCATGCTTGTAATCATTCGATTCTTCATGTATACATGCTATATGCAACATATATACATGCTACATGCGTTGTATGTTATTTCTATGTGCATTTGGAAACAATTTAACAAAATCAAGCTCAGCTTAGCTTAGACTGATTGCACATATCAATGGTTGCACTAAGTGATTGACCCGAGTCAGTGAAATTGCACAATGAATCAAATGAATGGGGTTGGGAGTGAACGATCATTCTCACTGTGCAAAATTCAGTGACTCTTATTTAAAGGATCAATAACTGCGCCGGCCACGTCCTTGCAATCAGGTGGGATTGGGGAAGGAATGTTAGTATAATCTTTGTTGTTTTAGGGACCGTGTTAACCTCTGCATCCTCACAAAGATTATAGGAAGGAGTTGTCTTGTTAGTAGTGTAGGTTTCGTAGGATCGGGATTCACCTTGATAAGTGATGTGATCGTTGTTAATTTATTATTTTAGAATTAGTAGAATTTTAGGGATGTATTACTCATTCAACCGACCGACGAAAAATTCCTATTTAAAACGATATACGAACAGTAAAACTAGGTATTATTTAAACCCGCAATCAAAATTTTGTTGAGTCTTCATGTCGATTAATATATTATTGCTATTAAAAGCAAATTGAACTCCAGACAGCCGACCGTAAAGAGTGATGCTATATTTTCATAACCGCACCTGATTTATTTCGTAAATAGCGTATTCTTTTGAGCTCAAAGTACGTTTTTGCATTAACTGTTTTGTTATGTTTATTTATTATCCCTTTGGGAACCAGGACCTAGTTTTCAGGCCACGTAGTCCCTAGTCGAAATCTTAATAACTCTCCCGTCTAACTCTTTATACCTGTAATGAAAATTATTCTTTCTAATACGCAACATATCCTTCAAATACAAACACGCGATCACTTCAGTAACCCGGCTTATACAAAAGAAATTGGCTTGAAACAAAAATAAAATTTGCAACAGTCATGCAAATGTATTGTCTGTTATCGATTTATTCTGATACACGCCTCGAGACTATAAGGCCATCCATATATCACGCAGACAGCTCAGAGGAGGGTGGTGGGGGGTATGGAAGTGTCCACGCTTGTTTCCGAAAGGGGGGAGGCAGTATAAAAAGAATGGTCACGTGTACAAGTAATTTTTTTATACAAAAAATAGAAATTTTAATTGTACCTGTTGTATCATTAATGCATAAACCATTGATCATATTTTTTTATATCATTTATTTTATTTGGCTCGTTTGCGGTAGCTTAGCGGAGCCGTAAGGCTTTTATAAAAATAGTACACGAGGAGCACTGCTTACATCTATGTTAGGAGGTATGATCGATACACCCGATTTACTGAGGTTAGTAGGTATTTACAGTTTTCTTAATATAGAGGGGGGCTAGGAAAGGTAGATTAAGGGTTTCATTGCATTTGTATCAGTGGCGATAGTGCAGATACATTGGCAGTGTGTGGTATCCTATAGCAGTCATATTGGTGTCATATCTTTGGTGCTGGATAGCGTCTTACTGTCTTCGGACCATGTCTGCTCTCACCAGTACATGATATTTTTACAGTGGGTGTGGGACGAGTGATCTGAGAATTAAACAGCGCTTTTTAAATAGTTATGTCAGCATTTTTCAGAAACTTGTATATGAGGCTCATATACTGGACATCTCGGCTAGCCAGACTATCTCGTACAGGGACGTTAGGTTGTCTTCCTCGGGCCCGAAGGGAATCAGTTAGCTTTGACCTTGCATCACAGAATTCGGCACACGACCAAACAACATGCTCGATGTCGTGGAAGCCATCGCCACAAACACAGTGGTTACTCTCTACAAGCCCAATACGAAAGAGATGCGTGTTTAACGTGTAGTGATTAGACATAAGTCTAGACATCACGCGAATGAAATCTCTACTTACATTCAATCCCTTGAACCATGCTTTCGTCGATACCTTAGGAATGATGGAATATAGCCATCGTCCCAACTCATCTATATTCCATGATGTTTGCCAACTAATGAGCGACCTCTGACGAAGGGCACTATAAAATTCGTTATAAGCAGTTGGTCTATCGTAAATAATGCCATCAATCGCACCCACCTTAGCTACAGAATCAGCCTTCTCATTGCCCGGTATTGCGCAATGAGAAGGGACTCAGGCTAAGGTAACCTTAATTTTTTATCAGTTAAAGCACTCAAAAGCTCCCCTATTTTCCCCAGGAAACACGGGGAGTGCTTTACCATCTTCATCGATCGCAGAGCCTCAATGGCACTGAGGCTATCTGTGAAGATGAAGTAGTGGTCTGCGGGCATAGTTTCGATGATCCCAAGGGAGTATTGAATTGCAGCAAGTTCTACGACATACACGGAAACAGGAGCATCGAGTTTGTAGGAGGCAGTAACGTTTTCGTTGAAGACACCGAAGCCAGTGGACTCGTCGAGGTAGGATCCGTCAGTATAAAACATCTTATCGCAACTAACACTTTTAAATTTATTGAAGAAGATTTTGGGAATCTCTTGCGATCGCAGTTGATGCGGGATACCGAAAATTTCTTCTTTCATGGAAGTGCCGAAAAATAGATCAGACTTAGGAGTATCTAGTGATGCGACATTTATGGGAGTGTACTGAGAAGGGTTGATATCTTGAGCCATATGGTGATGATGATGATGATGATAATGATGATGATGATGGTCTCACCTCATGCCCTTACAACGGTTTGAGCGAGACGATTTATCTATTAAGATATTTATGTAATAACACTGTAGCCAGGTGTAAAAGCAAATAACGAACTGGCTTCTAATACAAACATATCAAACTTTCAAGTGAATAACACAATTTCAAACAATGTCCAAGGCTCGTCCAAAACGTTTCCAACCCGAAAATTATCTGGACTTGATTAGGAAATGAACCTAATATTTAGGAGCTCAAGCTAGTCAGAATTGGTTCTAGATAACGATCTAGAACTACGAGGGAGATCCTGCAGAACTTTGGTGCTCGATATACAACTCGGCAACAAAGCGATGGTATACGAGTTCCAAAGTTCACAAGCAAACCCAAGCCCGTCCAGCTTCCGCTCTAAACCCTTTGTTCAGGACTTTAACCTGATCATTCAATTTCCAGATTGTGTATGTCTGTTTCCGCGCGCGTGGCTCAAACATGTGTAGCCTTCTCTATACTTTTTTTTTAATTAATAAATAACAATTTCAAATCCATCATCATCAGTGAACATGATAACTTAATATATCGCTAAATATACAAAAAATAAATAAATATACAATCTTCTTTAAGTAATACAAAAAAATTTTAAATTGTGTCTATAAAGCAGATTTTATGTGTGAAATGCAAAGCCTCTTGAATTCCGCCATTGTTGCTACACGTTTTATTTGTCTCGGCATCGAATTGAAAAAATTTATTCCTTTGTACAACAGAGAGTTCTGTGATCTTCTAAACAAAAAATGTGGTGTTCTTGCATCTTCCGCGTTTCTAGTGTTGTACGAATGTAAATCTCTTCCTCTTTCGATTCGGTCACACAAATATCGAGGTAGCATCCCATTAAGAATTTTATATAGAAACACCATTGTCAAAAAATAAACTCTTTGCTTCACAGAAAGCCATTGCAATGCGTCCAGCATAATATATGAGGAAGTGTATCTATTACATCTTAAAATTAATCGCATAACTTTATTTTGCAAGCGCTGCAACTTCAATATTTGTGTATCGTTTGTAACAAGTACATGGTTGATGATTTGTAAATACTTTTGCTGATAGTTATTTAGTTTCGTCAGTTTATTTATTTATAATTAATTTGTTTATTTCAATAATTGTTTCCTGCTGTAAATAGTATTTGCGATAATCACTTATTTTGTTAATCTAATTATTTTGTTAATATTAATTAATTTGTTAAACGTTTGAATATATTTAATCTGGTTGAGCAACTATTATTAAGCAAAAATCCTTACGATGGTACACCGCAAGCAAGGCAGCGGTCGAAACATATCTAAAAATTATATAAATGAGTTCCCTTACATTCGCCTGCGATAATTTGCTTTGACCGCCGATGCGACCTACCCCGTAACAAAGTGACAGTTATTAACAGTTTTCCATAACACCCGCCAGTGTCAAAAATGTCGCGACGATCGTTTTTACGTGCCGGTTAAAATTGACGCACTTTCGATTTCCAAAGGAAATGTTAATTTTTGTTACGTTAAATGTGAACGCAAAAAGCTGTCTGGATAACGATTTGAAAAGTGCGAATTGAATTTCAGCATTATTTCATGTTTTCGGTAAAACTGTTTGAACTCTTGGTCGGTTGTTTGATTGATTTGTTTACAAGATAAAAAGCGGTATTTATTACAAGATTGTCACTCTTGTGTACGAGTTGTCTGCTCTAAAGTATTTAAATATTGCGTGTTTCATTGAAAGTTATCCGCTGCGCAATTCGAAATTGCCAACAGCTATTTCTCCGTTGATTTCGATTCGCTGTTGCAGGATATTCAACCGACGCAGCTTGATGCATTACCTACAACCGAGACACCCAGCGACGATACCGGCCGTATCTGGATGTATTACCAGAATGTACGAGGACTTAGGACGAAAGTCGACGACGTTTTTCTTGCTACTCTTGATTGCAATTACGACGTCATCATGTTGACAGAAACTGGCCTTGACGACTGCATTCTGTCAAACCAACTATTTGGGACAAGTTACAATGTTTTTCGGTGTGATCGCAGTCCACTCAACAGCAATAGACGACGGTTTGGTGGAGTTTTAATCGCGATATCACAAAAACATATTTGCAACCAGATTGAAACAGTGAACGGTAGGCATCTGGAGCAGATATGTGTTGCTACCACAATACGGGGTATGAAAATTCTACTTTGCACGCTTTATATTCCACCTGAGAAAAGTCATGATTCTGCTGTGTTAGGTGAGCATATAGCAACGGTCAACGAGTTGTGTAACGATAAATTCAACCTGTTGCTGGTATGCGGAGACTATAACCAGCCTCGTATAGCATGGAATAATGGCGTTCGCCATGATACGACTGTGTTACCGTCGGCTGCTGGTGTTTTGATCGATGGTATGGACTTCGCTAACCTAAAACAGGTAAACATGGTTCGTAATCATCTCGGTCGAACTTTAGACTTGGCTTTCTGCACGGAAGCTGCTAGTGTATGCGTCCATAATGCTGCTGTCCCACTATTGCCAGTGGATCTTCACCATCCGGCACTCATACTGGAGACATCTGCTCCAGCTCTCGTTAATCCACCGTCACGCATTCTTGGGCCGAGACCTCTGAACTATCGCAAGATCGATTTTACGTTACTTTCCACGTACATTTCCGATCTTGACTGGGAATCATTTGCCCTTCTTGAAGTTGATAATATGGTAAATCATTTTTGTGCAATCCTGACTAACTGGTTTCGATCGAACGTTCCACTGTGTAATATACCTGTCTCTCCCCCATGGAGCACACAGCGACTCCGCTTGTTAAAGCGCAAGAAAAATTCTACTCAGCGTTTATTACGTCGTACACGCACGGTCGAAACGAAACGAGCCTTTCGTAGAAGCAGCGAAGCATACCGGAAACATAACGCCACGCTGTATAAATTACATGTTCTCCGTGTTCAAACGAATCTTCGGCATAACCCCCGCAGTTTCTGGAGCTTTGTAAACGCTAAGCGTAAGTGTAGGGATACACTGTTTAATGTGTGCCTGGACGACTTAAGCGCACACTCTTCAGCAGATGCCTGTGAGCTGTTTGCCCGTCACTTTGCTTCGGTATTCAACACCTCGACTTGTTCCTCATCCGAGGCTCAACGTGCTGCTGCCGATGTCCCTATTGATGCAATCGATATGGGTATATTCTATATAACTCGTGAAATGGTGCTCCAGCCGCAAAAAAACTAAAACAGTCGTTCTCACCAGGACCAGATGGTATTCCATCAGCTGTATACTGTCGCTGTATCGATGCTTTAGCCAAACCACTCTGCTTGATTTATAACAAATCGTTCGCTCAGCGTGTATTCCCTAGTGCATGGAAAACATCATTTATGATCCCCGTGTTCAAAACCGGTGATAAGCGCAATGTAAGAAACTACCGAGGTATAACAAACCTTTCGGCCGGATCCAAGCTCTTTGAGATCATTGTGGGCAATGTGTTCTCTACTCAAATTAAAAACTATATTTCTCCGGAACAACATGGATTTATGCCCGGCCGCTCAGTTACCACCAACTTGCTGGAGTTCACATCGACTTGCATTACACACCTCGAAAACAAAGCCCAGGTTGACGTCATATACACCGATCTGAAAGCTGCTTTCGATCGAATTGATCATGTAATCCTGTTGTGTAAATTAAAACGCCTGGGAGTATCTGATGATATGACCCGTTGGCTGCAATCTTATCTGGTCGGTAGAACACTTCGTGTACGATTAGATACGCATACATCGGAACCATTTGTCAATGCATCCGGTGTACCGCAGGGTAGCAACTTGGGCCCGCTACTATTTATTCTCTATATCAATGATATTGTACTCATGCTTGACTCAGGTTGCAAGTTAGCATATGCGGATGATTCGAAGATGTTTTACGAAGTTCGTTCACCTGATGATTGCAGGCACCTACAAGAACTTGTGGATAGCTTCGTTAACTGGTGCAGACGAAATCGTCTTACGATTAGCATTCCAAAATGTGTCGTCATGACGTACAACCGCAATCGTTTCCCTATTATATTTGACTATAGAATCGATGGTGTTGTACTACAAAGGGCAAACCAAGTAAGCGATCTAGGCGTGGTTTTGGATCAAAAATTGTCATTCGATCAGCATCGATCTGCGATAGTTCCCAAAGCGAACCGGCAACTAGGATTTATATCTAAGCTCTCTAGAGACTTTACGGAGCCTTATTGCCTGAAATCGCTGTATTGTGCACTAGTTCGACCAATCCTCGAAAATGCTTCTTTGGTTTGGTATCCTTATCATCTATCTTGGACTCTACGGCTAGAACGTGTACAAAAACGGTTTATTCGTCTCGCTCTCAGGAACCTGCCATGGAACAACCCCGTAAATCTGCCGCCGTATGGCGATCGCTGCCGGTTGTTGAACTTGGATACGCTTGAAACACGACACAAGATTCAACAAGCAACTTTTGTAGCAAAATTACTCAATGGAGAACTCGATGCCCCATGGCTGTTATCGTCATTGAATTTTCGAGCACAGCAGAGACCGACGAGGTCAACAGCGTTACTACAGCACAGTTTTCATCGCACCTCCTATGGACTAAATGAGCCGATCACATCCATGGTCCGCACTTTTAGCACGGCTGAAGAATTATTTGAGTTCGGTGAACCAGCACGCATTTTTAACAATAGACTGAAAAGATGTTCTGTTTTTAGTTTTAATTCTACCTAATTAAGTTCATTAAAGCCACTAGACTGGATGGAAAAAAGATTAATAAATAAATAAATAAATAAATAAAAATTCAAAATGAAATGCTCTTTCATGATTGCTGGATCGATTTTGTCGTTAACAGAACAAGTTAAACAAAATTCAAGAATAGATCCAAGCAATAGAGATTGTTGCAGTTGTATAAAAAACACTCATGACATGAGTGACATGAGTTACATGACAGAACCAAATAGAGCATTTTATTATGACAGAAGAACCAGTTATGCTGCTATTGCCATTACCACGGAAACGTTTTGGTACTTGACATAATTTTGTCAGTTCGTAAAATGCTCCATTGAAATAATAAACCAATTCAGATCTTATACCGTGGACCCCCGTTCGTTTGACCATTTTTAATCTGAACACTTTTTAATTTGAACCCCGTTGGTTTGCACGACGTGCAAATTAAAAATGGTTCAAATGTCATTCTCAACATGACATCATTTGTTCGATTCGTTTGTACTGACCTAGCGTGTTTAATCGGTTTCACATTTCGTTTTCCTAACGATTAAGAGAGAAATTCGATCGGAAAATGCAATATTCGCACTTGCAACTGCCAACTAAAACAAACCACCAAAACAATAACAAAGATCAGGGCGGCCAGTTCACACAGGTTTCAGCATATTTCGTGTTACCAGTTGTTCAAATTAAAAAGTAACCCCGTTAGTTTGCATGAGGAATCGTTCAAACGAACGGGGGTCCACTGTACACAAGAGATTTTTTGCTAAAACAAATGATAATAAACTCTTTCTTCGATATTTACGCCGCTTTCAAACATCTGTTTTGAACCATGAACCAGTAGTTTTAGGTACGTTTGATTAGTATGGGAGCTGTCACATTGTTACCGGGTTGGATGCGACCGATGCGATAAGAGGATTGACCTTGCCGAAAAAGTCTAATGACCTTTGCGCTGTCGGGAGAGAGTTTGCTTCTTTACTCTATCCTTTGGGAAAGGTCAGTTACCTTACGATAACCGCTCGCAAGAAGAAAATGATCTTCGCTGAGATTTGTCCTTCGTGCTTTTTGATGCGATCAGAGATTTTCGCCAAACAGCCTCCGGTAGCGTCGTGTTACCTGACGGTTAATTTGAGGATCCCGATGCACTGATATTTCATTTCAGTTTGACTAGTGGAAGAGGTAGGAGTGATCTAAACTTCTGACCGGTCGTGATTTTCAAAGGTGATAAAGAACATGAAATCCTTTTACAAGTTAGCTAAGTCATTTTTGCGTTCCCACAGAAAGTCAGGTTGTGTGCCATAATTTGTGTACGCGAATATAAGCTCTTGTGTGCATCTGTGCTTATTAAGGTAAGCCGCGAATTTTGGTTCTATGGGCGAGCGGTGTGTAAAAATGCCACGTGCGGGCAAATGTATTTCAATTATCAGATTCGCGGAGATACAACCCAGCTGCACTATCGTCATCCATCTGCGACCGCTCCTGCTTCCACCGTCAACTGTAACACTTGCCCGGCAGCACGGAAAACCGGAAGAGGATCGCTACCGTTACATCGCGTCCTAGCGGATGATCAACCCGCTTAGACGGTCATCAAAAACCCGTCTATTGTTCTTCAGTTTCGGCCGGCTCGGCGTGTGCAGCACGCTAAGCAAATTCGGATCAGATCGATGGTTTGATCGCCTATCTCGCCAAGCAGCAGCAGCAGTGAAGTAGAGTGATGTCGCCATTTTGATCTCCGAGGGCAGCCATCGCAAAATCGTCCAACACGAGCAAGTAAACCTCATGTAAAACGCGTTTTGAGTGAGTACAAACTTTGATAATTTTTCTGTCCATGCGCATGCGACCAAATTAGGGCCGCGACCCTAAAGCACACAGCAGCAAACAGCTATCAATCGTACCGCACCACCCAACACAAAGGGGGAGACGAAAACTGATCGCACACCGCACGCAGTAGATAGCTAGCAGAATGGGAACGAAATAGGGGAGAGTAGAGACAGACCAGGCCTAGTGATAGAATATCAATCGAACCGAAAAAATGTAAATCGAATTCGGAAGCGCAAAGCGAAGTTATATGGAGTGTTCGCTATCATGCGAGCGAACGAGTATGTTGAACGCTAACGAAACCAAAGCAATCCGCGAACTTTCTCGAATCATCATGTACAGTCATGCATATTCATTTTTTGTTATACCTTGGCATTTACACGTGCTAACACGTACACACACGTTTTCATTTCTCTGGCTGATGGTGATTTGCGCGACGCTGATTGGTGGGCCAATCAGAAAGCAGCGAACATTCTAGATTAAGAAATTTGTTATAAATACAGTGTCGTTATCGCACTCAGCATTCATTGTATTTTCAAACGTTGTAAAGGTAGCAATAAAGGACGAATAGTAAAGAAGAGTAAAATATTTCTCACTGGGTTTACAGTCCACCCGCTATATTCGAGCTACTTTCCTATCGTCGCTGTGCGGAGATTTTCAACCGCAAAATCGTCTGCTGGCCGGTATAGAGATTGCTCCACGGAGGTCTCTAGTGTCATCGTTTCGTCGTGTTTTTAACCATAAAATTGTCCGTGATCGGACACATTTTTTGGTCCTTCGAGCCGGATAGTCGAAGCCGCGCTGTTGCTGAGCGATTCGCTGCTGCTCAACCGAGCAATCCGTTGCTTTGGATCGTCGCTTTGTTGTCACCTTGAGTAAAGAAAGGCAAAAGGTGCCTTCTTAAATTTTCGCGTATAATCGCGTCGTGTTGTGTGTGTTGCACGTGGCCGCGAGCAAGCAAGGGAAGACAAAAGGTGGCTTCTTGAACTTTCGCGATCGCGTAGTGAGCGTATAGTTCCGTCGTGTATGTGTGTGGCACGTTGCCACAAGTAAGCAAAGAAGACAAAGGGTGGCTTCTCGAACTTTCGCACACGTACAGTTTACCCTATCGTGCAAACACAAGCTGCATTATCGTTTTATCGTGTTAAGTCGTATTTTATTCGTCGTGCCGTGTATTTGTGCAAGCAAAGGGCTGCATTTTAGAAGTTTCGTGCACGCTTGTTATATCGGACTCGTCGTGTCGTGTATTTGTGCATGCAAAGGGCTGCACTTTCGCGTATGAAGAGTGAATATACAATCACACCGTGTATTTACGTTGTAAAGACAAAAGTAAAAACTATCGTGAGAAGCAACAAATTTAAGAACCTATAACCGCATCAAGTGAAGTATTAAAACATTTGTTTTGTGTTGAAAAACGGGATAAAAGAAGGTGATTAGTATTCGTATGATGCCGATCCAGCATACACCTGTGAAGGAAGACCATAAGGAAAGAATGGCGGACCTGAAGGTGCTCGTTCATTTGCGTGGCCAAGCGAAGGCGAAGGTCACACGTATTCGTAAGGCTGTTGAAGACGCTGCTGGAGCTGCTGCCATGCGACTGGATTTGGCGCAGTTAAAAATCTACGCTCGTAATTTAGAGAATCACTTTCAAGAATATTTGGGTTTGCATCATCAAATCATAGGATTGTGTCCTGCAGAAAAGGCTGATGAGCAGGATCAAACATACCTCGCCTTTGAGATGCATCATACCGAAACTAGTGTGTTGGTTGAAAGCATGATTCAATCACTACAAACCGTTGGTGCTCCTAACTTGCCACCTGCGATTCTGCCATCGCCAACGCCACACATCATTGTGCAGCAGCAACCTTTAAAAGCACCGGTTCCAACTTTCGAAGGTAAACCTGAGAACTGGCCACGTTTTAAGGCGATGTTCCAAGACGTAATGAGAACATCGACCGATTCAGATGCAATTAAGCTTTACCACCTGGATAAATCGTTGATTGGAGCTGCTGCGGGCGTTATTGATGCCAAGACGTTGAACGACAATAATTACAAACATGCGTGGGAAATTCTGGAGGAGCGTTTCGAAAACAAACGTTTAATTGTTGACACCCACATTCAAGCCCTACTGAATCTGAAAAAGATAAGCCGCGAAAACAGTAAGGATTTACGTGAGTTGATTGACGAGGTAACCAGGCACGTCGATGGACTCAACCTAATGAAGGAAGAGTTGATTGGAGTCTCTGAACGATTTGTCGTGAATCTAATATCTACCGCTTTGGACAAGGATACTCGTAAGGAGTGGGAATCATCCATACCACACAAACATCTACCGAGCTACGACGAGACTCTAGAGTTCTTGAAAAAGCGTTGCTGTATACTCGCGCGGTGTGAAGAATCATCGAAGTCTGCTGTTCACCAGAAGTCATCTGTTCCTGCTAAGTATCCAACACCCTCTCCGAGAAACATTTCAACGAAGACGTTTGCTGTCACTGGGAAACATGACCCGTCGTGTGATTTCTGCAAAGATAACCACCCAATCTACAAGTGTGAAGTTTTTCGAGCTATGATCATTCAGCATCGTCAAGCCAAGGTAAGAGAATTGAAAGCGTGTTTTAACTGCTTGCGCAAAGGGCACCAAAGCAGTTCTTGTACATCTAATCGAACATGTTTCAAATGCCAAGGTAAACACCATACATTACTCCATGTTGATAAATCTGCTAAGCTTCAACCTGCACTTGATGTAGGGAAGCTACAATCTGAATCCAGTGAAAGGCAATCGAATGCCGAATCACTTGCTAAGGTTTCAAATACTTGTTCCGTAAATCATGCTCCGCATTTCACTAACAGTCTTTTAATGACGGCTGTAGTTAGGGTGCTGAATGATAATAATCAGTTTCAAACCTGCCGCGTTTTCTTAGATTGCGGGTCGCAAACACATCTTGTTTCTCGTACTCTCGTTGACGAACTAAATCTTCCCCGTATTCCAACTAACGTTGAAATTGTTGGAGCCAATGGAATGAAATCTACCTTGACTGAAATGGTGAAGTTGCAAATTCGATCCTGTTATTCTGATTTCCAAGAACAACTAGAGTGTTTTGTCACCGAACAAGTCACTAGCCAAATGCCTTCATGTAAATTTGCTGTGTCATCTTGGAACTTGCCGTCCGGAATCAAACTCGCCGACCCATCGTTTAATATCCCTGGGGCAATCGATTTGTTAATTGGAATAAATCTTTTCTTCAAGTTGTTGCTACCAGGACAGCTAAAAATATCTGAAAATCTTCCGATTTTACAAGAAACTCGTTTAGGATGGGTTGTCGCCGGAGCTGTGAAGGATGTTAATCCAATTTGCGATTCACAATATTGCTATACCGTTTCCCTTGATCCTCTTAAGAAATCAATTGAAAGATTCTGGTCTGTTGAATCAGCTGATCTTCCCGCTTTATTAACCAAGGATGAAAAAGATTGTGAAGCTGTCTTTGCTGCCACTACTCGTCGAGACGAGAGTGGACGTTACATTGTGCATTTACCTTTGAAGTCTTCTACTGACGGATTGTGCAATAATCGGTCCTTAGCCCTTCGTCGATTTCTAATGTTAGAAAAGCGTCTCCAGAAAAACCCTGAAATGAAGGTTTTATATACGACTTTTATCAATGAATATAAGGCTCTCAATCATTGCAAAAGGGTAACCGAATTCGATGATTTGTCAGACAGGCTGATCTATTATCTTCCCCACCATGCGGTTCTTAAACCAACCAGTTCTACAACTAAACTCAGAGTTGTCTTTGATGCATCCTCCAAATCTAGTGGTCTTTCCTTGAATGATATATTGTTGACTGGACCAGTCGTCCAAGATGATCTCTTTTCTATTATATTGCGATTTCGAAAGCACCGTTATGCTTACACTGCCGACATTTCAAAAATGTACCGTCAGATTCGTATTGATGAAACTCAAACTTCACTGCAACGGATTTTCTGGAGAGAAAATCCCAAGGATCCATTGGAGATCTTAGAATTGACAACTGTAACATACGGTACTTCCAGTGCACCGTATCTTGCAACTCGAACCTTACAGCAACTCGCACTCGATGAAGGTGAAAAATATCCAACTGCTGCAAAAATCGTATTAGAAGATTTTTATGTTGATGATGTCCTGTCAGGAGCGGACACTATTGATGAGGCAATACGCTGCCAGATAGAGCTGATGCAATTGCTGAATAATGGAGGATTTCATATTCACAAATGGTGTGCAAACAATGAAACTATTTTAGAACCCATCCCAATCAAGGATAGAGAACAATTTCTCACATTCGAGGATGCCAATATTAACGAAGTCATTAAAACACTAGGTTTGCTTTGGGACCCCAAGGATGATGTATTTGTATTCCGCTCTCAAATCGACAACACATTTACGAAAGCTCCAACAAAACGTTTAGTCCTTTCGGAGATCGCCAAGATTTTTGATCCACTAGGCTTAGTGTCTCCTGTTGTTGTGCTTGCAAAAATTATTATGCAACAGATTTGGCAGAGTAAGCTAAACTGGGATGACCCGTTGGAGGCAGATTTGTTAAAGGCCTGGCTTTTGTTTCGAAATTCGCTAAAACATATTAATTTAATGAGAATCCCACGACACGTTGCATCAAAGGATGTGTTATACTATGAACTACATGGTTTCGCTGATGCATCACAGCTAGCTTATGGAGCTTGTGTTTATCTTCGGAAGATGTCTAAAGATCGTGTAAGGGTGGCTTTAATTTGCAGTAAGTCGAAGGTTGCACCAATTAAACCACTAACAATACCACGACTTGAACTTTGCGCTGCTGTTCTGTTCACCCGATTAATTTTTAAGGTTGTCAGAGCAATCCGAATGGATTTTCGTGATATAACATTATGGTCAGACAGCCAAATAGTTATTGCCTGGCTTCAAAAACCTGCTAATCAGTTAGAGCAGTTTGTACGTAACCGTGTAATAAAAATCGTTAGCACAACCAATGCAACCCAATGGAAATATGTACGATCTGATGAAAATCCTGCCGATATTGTATCCCGTGGCGCACTACCTGAACAGCTATCAACAAATACGTTGTGGTGGAACGGACCATCATTTCTTTCTATTCAGGAATATAAAACTAAAGAGATAGAAATCATACGAGAGGGTGAATTGCCGGATTGGAAACCTGCTGTATATGTGCATTCCATAATTCCACTAACACATCTTGAGTTTATGACTGCCTTCAGCTCATTTCGTAAATTACAGAGAATCGTTGGATATCTGTTTCGATTCGTAAACAACGCAAAAACGAAAACAGTTCAGTCCAGAGTTGTTTCGAAATATTTAACAATTGAAGAATTGAAAAATTCCATGACTGTGATTGTTAAGTATGTTCAAATGGTTGAACTTCTAGAGGATATCCGTTGCTTGTTGAACGGAAAACCGGCGCCTCGCCTTTGTAGTCTGGATCCGGTAATAGAAAATGGCCTAATCAGAGTCGGAGGAAGACTGAAAAATTCGCGTTTACCTTTCTATACTAAGCATCAAATAATTTTACCTGACCGCAATCCCATTACTGAACTATTCATACGTTGTTTGCATGAAGAACACTTGCATATAGGACCATCTGGTTTGATATCGATTATCCGTCAGAGGTATTGGCTTCTGAGACCACGTTCAACAGTGAAAAAGGTTATCCGACGCTGTGTAGTTTGTTTCCGTACGAACCCTAGAATCAATCAACCGTTTATGGGTGACTTACCGGAGGTACGCGTCGTACCAAGCGCTCCATTTTCTAAAAGCGGTGTTGATTTTGCTGGTCCTGTTCTAATACGTCAGGGAATTCGAAAATCCGTTCATGTGAAGGCGTATATTGCACTATTTGTTTGTATGACTACAAAGGCCATACATTTAGAGCTCGTATCTGACTTATCGTCGGAGGCATTTATAGCTGCCCTTCGTCGTTTTGTGGCGCGACGAGGACTTGTTGAAGAAATCTATTCAGATAATGGTACTAACTTTATCGGTTCCAAATCCGAGCTGCACGAGCTATACCTACTTTTCAAGAGCGATCAAATGAAGGGGAAACTAAACGATTTCTGTCAGACAAAGGAGATTTGCTGGAAATTCATCCCACCCAGAGCCCCAAATTTCGGAGGATTATGGGAGGCTGGAGTCAAGAGCATGAAAACGCATCTAAAAAAGGTTTTGCAAAACACCATTCTAACGTACGAAGAGTATTATACCATATTAACACAAATAGAAGCTATCCTGAATTCACGCCCACTCTTTGCATACTCTACCGATCCTGATGAATCAGAAGCTATCACACCCGGAGATTTTCTTATCGGTCGTCCTCTTGTCGCAATACCGGAGCCCACACTGGAAGATACAAATCTGAACCGTTTGTCACGTTGGCAGCTGCTACAACGAATGCGGGATCATTTCTGGAAAAGATGGTCCAGAGAATACTTGAACACGCTGCAATCAAGGCAGAAGTGGACTAAGAAGACGGAAAACATCACGCCGGGAACTATCGTGCTCCTCAAGGAAGATAATTTACCACCACAAGCATGGAAACTTGGGAAAATAGTTGAGGTTTATACAGGATCGAATTCAACAGTTAGAGTCGCCAAAGTCAAAACATCCACTGGAGTTTATCGTCGCCCGGTGTCTAAGCTTGCGCCACTTCCAATTGAAACTCAGTAGGTTTGAATTCCGCCCGCGGGAGAATGTTCGCTATCATGCGAGCGAACGAGTATGTTGAACGCTAACGAAACCAAAGCAATCCGCGAACTTTCTCGAATCATCATGTACAGTCATGCATATTCATTTTTTGTTATACCTTGGCATTTACACGTGCTAACACGTACACACACGTTTTCATTTCTCTGGCTGATGGTGATTTGCGCGACGCTGATTGGTGGGCCAATCAGAAAGCAGCGAACATTCTAGATTAAGAAATTTGTTATAAATACAGTGTCGTTATCGCACTCAGCATTCATTGTATTTTCAAACGTTGTAAAGGTAGCAATAAAGGACGAATAGTAAAGAAGAGTAAAATATTTCTCACTGGGTTTACAGTCCACCCGCTATATTCGAGCTACTTTCCTATCGTCGCTGTGCGGAGATTTTCAACCGCAAAATCGTCTGCTGGCCGGTATAGAGATTGCTCCACGGAGGTCTCTAGTGTCATCGTTTCGTCGTGTTTTTAACCATAAAATTGTCCGTGATCGGACACATGGAGAATAAATGTTTGTCAGGAACCACCAAAGTGACTGTTTTAAGATAGTAGCGCTCTCCCGCCTTGGCCTGCTTTAAAGGGGTTTCATGTTGTTCGGTCCGCCCTAGTTTCCTCTTATTTTTTTTTGTGAGATCTTCTTTTACTGGGGATGCTGACCCTAAAATCAGCAAGGATAACTCCCAATTCACCATTGGGCAGATTGTAGTGGAGATTGGGGCCGGACCAGTGATGAGAATAACCCTCATTTAATCTGTTTCTGCGAAATTGAAATTGTATCTTAGAGTACGCGGGTCATTGAGTAGGCTAGATCATTTGACGCAAATCTTTGCGGAGTATTGCTAGTCGCTGTTTGAGTCAGCTAACTTGCTTCTTTTCCCGAGTTAGGGATAAAAAGGAACCTTCTCCCGAAAGGTCTCAGGCTGGGCAATCTTCAAACACGGCGGGTGGTCTCTCATTAGAGAGTGGCGCTTAAGCCACCCGCTTAGCATCGGGGAGCAAATCGGCTGGCCAGTTACACGTTTGCAAGGAACAGGATGGATGAACAAAAATCTATATGTGGTGAAATGATTGACTTATATAAAAGAATTTTACTACTTATCGTCAATTCATTTTTTAAACGGCACAAGACACCGTACTTTTTCGCCATTTTTTTTGATGACATTATCAATGTGAGACTTAAAAGTTAACTTGTCATCAATGATTACTCCAAGATACTTTAGTTCATTTACTCGATCAATAGTCTCACCATCAATTTCAACGTTTACGTCTGGCTTGAAGTTGGCTGAAATAATCATATATTTTGTCTTGCTAATGTTGAGTTTAAGCTGTTTAAATTTTAACCAATTCGAAAGATAATGTAAATCTTGGTTTAAATGTGAGACAATTTCATTAGGGTCCTTAGCCGCAATGAATAGAACAGTGTTGTCCGCAAACAAATTTATGTCGCAGAACCGTAAAACTCGTTTCATGTCATTGATATAAATTATAAACAAAAGGGGCCCCAATACACTTCCTTGCGGTACACCAAGTGTGTTGGCAAGGGAATCAGAATTCAAATTATCAAAGCGAGTTTTCTGAGTTCTGTCACATAAATAGCTTTCAAACCATTTATATGCCATCCCTGCAATACCAAATCGCTTGAAGGTTTGTAAAAATAAAGGCCTAGAGATTGTTTCAAACGCGCGTTTTAGATCCAAAAATACAGCAAGAATAGTTTCTTTAGCTTCGATTTTTTCTTTCCATTTTGCTAGTACCAGATTTAATGCAGTTTCACAAGAGTGTCCCTCTCGATAGCCTGATTGCTCTGGAATTAGCAAATGATTATAATTTAAGTAACTCATAAGCTGGCCTTTGACAACAAGTTCTAAAATTTTCTCATATGTGTGCAATATGTTAATAGGACGGTACTCTTCGGCTTTATCCGTTCCATTAACTTTGGGAATAGGAATCACAAGTGACTCTTTCCAAAATTTAGGCACGTGCCCAGTTTGCAACGATTCATTAACAAGGTCCAGCAAGTCGTGTCCAATGATATGAAGGCAATCTTGTATTACTTTTGCGTTGACATTGTCGATAGCAGCCGATCTCTCTAAAGAAAAACAAATATCTTTCAACTCTGCAAAAGTAATTGGGCGGAAACCATCAAATCTAATATTGTTAAGGATCGGTTGTATTATTTCGTGAGGTTCACTAACCAAATCAATACCTTGATTGATCAGCTGAACACTATCAACGAAATAACTGTTAAATTTATTTGCTATAACTTGCGTCGATTGTTCTTCAATGCCATTGAAAGTTATGGATCGCGGAGAATTGTCTTTACTTTTAATCAACTGTTTTAAAATTTTCCATAACTCTTTACTGTTATGTTGATGGTGATCAATCTTCCGTTGTATATAATCACATCGAGCCTTTTTCAAGGTGCGTGAATATACGTTACGAGCGGCTGTGTACCTAACCCAATCATCACTATTATTGCTTCTACGAAACTTCTTGTACTTTTTATCTCTTTCACGTTTCAAACGTACTAGATCTAAAGAGTACCAGTTGTTTGTATTACGTAATTCCACATACTTATCAAAAACAAGCTTATTGGTACACTCTTTCAGCGTGTTGGTAAGCACAGCTGCCCTATGGTCCAAAACACCAGTTATTGGGAGAAAATCCACGCTTCTCGAAACAAGCTGAGACACTGCCTGCTTCGAATATCTATTCCATATTTATCTTTACTTTATCATCACATGTTTGGTCCTTCTCGATTGAATTAAAAATTGTCTCATGGTCAGAAATTTTACAATTGGCCTCTGAAACAGAATGAACCTTGTCAAAGTTTGAAAACACGTGATCATCAAGATACAAGGTCCAGTCAAGATACAAGGTCATAAATCTAGACTGAAATTCAAGTTCGACTAGCCTATCGAAATTACCAATTATTTACTTACTTACTTACTTATGTGTCCATGTCCGCCGGTCCGGCAGAACAAAGGGATGAAATCAGAGATCTCCACTGCTGACGGTTACCCGCCATGGCTTTTACCTGTCGCCAGGACAGGTTCTCGTCTACAGCCCGGACTGCCCCTCACTCAAAAGCTCTCTGAAGGATAGGGTTTAAGCCACTTGCGGATTAAATTTCGCATCTAAGGTAGTGTTGAATGATTACACGATTGAAGAAATACAATGATTTTGGTCAAAATTTGCGTGACGTACTAAATGGATGTCGCCATATCAGTCTTGGTACCACCATCGGGCGTTGTTTGGCTACCAAGATATTGAAAGGCGTCTACCTGCTCAACTTGTTGTCCCGCTACTGTGAAGTTGGTGGCATTGTCAGTGTTCACTACCATAGACTTAGTTTTCGCTACATTGACTGTGAGACCTGCTGCTTGGGAGCTCTCGGAGAGGTCACCTAACTTGCTCTGCATGTCGTTTCGGCGTTGTGCGAGCAAGACAGTGTCGTCGGCTAGGTCGAGGACATTTAGCTGCTCCATCGTTAGAGGATTCCAAGGTAATCCTCGATTTGGTCTACTGTCAATTGCTTCAACTAATATCTCATCCATAACGATGAGAAACAGAAGCGGTGATAAAATGTAGCCCTGTCTCACGCCAGCAGTAACCCTTATGGGGTCGGACAAGACGCCGTCGAGCAAAACCTTGCACGAGAACGCCTCGTACTGAGCCTCGATGAGATGGACTAGCTTATCTGGAACTCCTCTACGCCTAAGTGCGCCCCAGATGTTTTCGTGATTGAGTCGGTCGAACGCCTTTTCGAAGTCAACGAACACCAGCAGAAGAGAGTCCTGGAATTCGTTGATCTGCTCCAATATAATGCGGAGCGTTGTGATATGGTCTACACATGATCGGCCAGCACGGAATCCAGCTTGCTGCCCCCGGAGAGTAGCGTCGATCTTCTCCTGGATCCGGTTGAGAATTACCTTACAGAGTACTTTGAGAGTAATACAGAGCAACGTGATGCCACGCCAGTTACCGCATTCCGTTAGGTCTCCTTACTTAGGGACTTTGACCAATATGCCCTGCATCCATTCCACCGGAAAAGTTGCGGTTTCCCAAATATTGCTGAAAAGCTGATGCATTATTTGAGCTGACAAAGATGGGTCAGCTTTGAGCATTTCGGCTGAAATACGATCTATCCCTGGCGCTCTATTGGATTTCATACTCTTGATGGCTGCTACAATTTCATCCAGCGATGGCGCCTCCGAGTTCACGCGATTTTTTCGACGAACTGTAGGCATCGTAGGCTGCTGGTTTTGTTGGTCTCTGACATTTGAAACTCGGAAGAGTTGTTCAAAATGTTCAGTCCATCGCTTAAGCTGTTCTGTACGATCAGTCAATAGCTGACCAGCTCTGTCCTTTAGCGGCATCTTTGTATTCATCCTGGCACCACTAAGGCGGCGAGAAATATCGTACAACAAACGGATATCACCATTGGCGGCGGCGGTTTCTCCTTGTTCGGCTAGGGAGTTAGTCCAGGCTCTCTTGTCCCGCCTACAAGCATGTTTAACAGCCCTCTCCAGTCCGGCGTAGCGTTGACGGGCAGCTGTCTTAGCCGATCTGGTCCGCGCTCGCTCAATGCCGGCTTTCGCCTCTCTCCGCTCGTCGATCTTCCTCCAAGTTTCATCCGAAATCCACTCCCTCCGCCCACTGCGCGCTTTGCCGAGGGTTTCATCACTGGTCGTGATGAAGGCGTTCTTGATGCCGGTCCATTGCTCTTCGACGGTTCCACCAGGTGGCAACTCCGAGGCTCGAGATTCAAGTTGTTCAACAAAGGCCCGTTTCACCTCAGGATTCTCCAATCGGCGGACGTCGTAGCGGCACCCAACTTTCTCCTCCCGTCGTTGGACACGTGCGACGCGCAGACGTATCTCAGCGATAACAAGATGATGGTCGGATGCAATGTCAGCGCTGCGTTTGTTGCGTACATCAAGAAGGCTCCTTCTCCATTTCCGGCTGATGCAGATGTGGTCGATCTGGTTTTCTGTTCGGCCGTCGCGGGAAACCCACGTGACTTTATGTACTGGTCTATGGGGGAAGAGCGATCCACCAATGACCATGTCGTTATTACCACAGAATTCTGTAAACAGCTCCCCGTTTTCGCTCATCTCTCCTAGGCCATGGCATCCCATGACGCGTTCAAGGTCCGCGTTGTTTGAGCCAATATTCGCGTTGAAGTCGCCCATGTGAATTTGGATGTCCCCCTTCGGGATTTTCTCAACCACGCTGTTCAGCTGACTGTAAAAACTCTCTTTCTCCTGCAGGTCGGCAGCATCTGTTGGCGCATAGCACTGGATTGCCGTAAGGTTCCTAACCCGTGTTCTGAATCTGGCAACGATTATTCGCTCATTTATTGGTTCCCACTTCATCAGGGCCGCATGTGCCCCTGGGCTCAGTAGGAATCCAACTCCTCTTTCTCGAGTAGCATTTTCACCTCGTATGCCAGAGTAGAGCAAGACTTGCCTGGATGATGTCCTGTGTTCGCCAGTACCCGGCCAGCGGACCTCGCTCAGCCCCAGGATTTCAAGCTTCAAGCGGCTAGCTTCTCTTGCAAGTTGAGCCAGCTTGCCCTGCTGGGCAAGGGTCAGTATATTCCATGTTCCGATTCGTGTCCGTGTTTTCATGCTAAAGGTCGTTGTCAATAATCCGGAGAGATTTCTTCTTTCATTTTCGGTAACTTTTTGTATGTTCTGGTACAGTAGGCTGTTAACCTAAGGTCCTTATCCCGCTGTTGGGGCTGCCATCTTAATGTGGGCGGGAGCCACTGTGCCCCCTTTCCTGTTAGCAGACGACAACCGAAGTTGCGTACCCCAGCCGGCACCTCGTGGAGGTAGGAATAGGAGTTAATGAACAGAGGTTATGGAATGCACCCTTTGCCAGCCGTAATAATTACCAATTATTACCAATTACTAATTCATAATCTCACATCGAATGAGTAGACGATAAGACAATTCCCAAAAGCGATTTTTCAACGGTAGAATCCCTGTCAGCACTTCAAGACTCATCGTATGGGTCGATTGCAAGCAGCTTAAGGCTATACGCAGACAACGATATTGTATTCTTTCTCGCTTGATAATATGCGTGTTAGCGGCGGATCGGAAGCAGAAACACTCATATTCAAGTACAGATAGTATCGTGGTTTGGTACAGCCTTGTAAGGTCTCCTGGGTGAGCCCACCAAGTTCCGGTAATTGTACGAAAAAAGTTTATCCTCTGTTGGCATTTTTGAATCAGATACCTAAAGTGGCATGCCCAAGTGCATTTGGAATCGAACCAGATACCGAGATATTTATAAACTAGTACCTGAGCGATCGTTTTACCCATAAGTAGGAGCTGAAGTTGTGCTGGATCATGCTTCCTAGAAAAAATGACCAACTCCGATTTTTCCGGGGAGAGATTGAGGACTGGGAACACTGTCTAAAGAAGAAAGTGCATTTCGGATTCGCGCAAATTAATTATCGAAAACTTGCGTTATTAGCGCGTAATAAATCGGTGTTATACTTTAGAATTGTGAAATATATAATGCCGCGTGTGAATATTATGAAATCTGCCAGTGAGCACTAGTGGTTTGATCACAACGAGCAAAATATGTTTACGTTGCCTTCGCTGCTGTGCGGGGGGGACAGAAGAAAATGAAACAAATAGTGCATAAAAATGGGAAGATGTGTGGCCGAAAGCATTAGTGGTTGATGCAGGGAAGCCGAGACGGAGAGATCGTGAACGGCGGCAATCGGACGAAGTTTGTTTTCTGTTTACTTGCTCTTTCATTCTTGATTTGAGCTAGAGATGACAATACAGCCGCGGTGCAGTGCGGTAAAGTGTTGCTATGTGACCTGGAGAATATTTCATTCGACAGATGAAGATAAGTATTCTGTTTTCATTCGTGTATTGCCACCGTGACTCATTTTGGTACAAATCCTTCGCACCAACTATTGTGAATAGTTGTTGATATGTTGTTTGTGACTTTATTGTCAAATTATCGGTGGTAATAGATATCGTTAAAATAATAACTTAAATGTCAATATTTGTCGATACATAGTGTGGTCGATATTTTTCGTCAAATTGCGAGAATACTAGAGTAGCTAGCGTTAAGAGATGTGCAATGCACGGGTGAAAACAAAAATATTGATATGGATCCTCTTAATTATTATTGTTCTCAATTTTAAATATATTACACTAAATACGCGCCAGAATAATAAAAATTATTCTGGAAGTGTGGATACATAAAAGTATTCATGCGGGGCTTATTGTTTATGAAGGAGACCTCGGAATGTGCGTGTATATCCAGGCATTCTAGAAATGGGTCGCTGGATGAACAATAGAGCTTTCACCTTCCATCTCCAGGACTAAAATTATTTGCATTTATAACAGAAACCAACTTTCTAGCTAAGAGATGCAAATAATTTTTTTACATAAAAGCGCTGCCGGTCAGCGGGCGATGGATTGTATCACACACACACACACAACTCCGATTTTTCCGGGGAGAATTCGTTACCCAGCTTTAACGCCCAATCGGACAAATTGTACAAAGTATCTTGCAAGGGTCCTTGCAAATCGTTAGCCGTGGATCCTGTAATGGAAACAACGCTATCATCTGCAAGTTGCTTTAACGTGCATGACTCTTCGAGACAACTATCAATATCGTTAACATAAAAGTTATACAGAAGAGGACTTAAACATGAGCCCTGGGGAAGACCCATGTAGCTAATTCGAGATGTTGTCAAATCATCATGTGTAAAACTCATGCGTTTTTCCGACAACAGATTGAGCAAAAAATTATTCAAAACTGGTGAGAGACCCTGCAAGTGAAGTTTCTCGGTCAAAACTTCTACGGAGACAGAATCAAAGGCCCCTTTAATGTCCAAAAAGACGGATGCCATTTGCTCCTTCTGAGCGTAGGCGAGTTGCATCTTAGTAGACAGCAACGCTAAGCAATCGTTTGTTCCTTTGCCCCTGCGGAAGCCAAATTGGGTATTTGAAAGTAAGCCATTCTCTTCGACCCATTTATCTAGGCGAAAGAGGATCATTTTCTCCATTAACTTTCGGATACAGGAAAGCATCGCAATCGGCCTATAAGAATTATGATCGGAGGCTGGTTTCCCGGGTTTCTGAATGTCGATAACTTTCACCTGCCTTCAGTCTTGCGGAACAATATTCAGCTCGAGAAACTTATTGAACAGGTTCAATAAGCGTCTTTTGGTAGGGTCAGGCAGATTATTCAACAAGTTGAATTTGATTCTGTCTAACCCTGGAGCAGTATTGTTGCAAGAAAGAAGAGCTATAGAAAATTCTACCATTGTAAACGGAGGTTCATTTGCAGTTGAAGGGGACGCGTCGCGAAAAGATCTCTGAGCCGGGACAGAGTCCGGACAGACCTTCTTGGTAAAGTCGAGAATCTATCGGTTGGAATACTCCGCACTTTCATTCGTAACGTTACGGTTCCGCATGCGTCTAGCGGTGCTCCAAAGAGTGCTCATCGCTGTTTCTCTCGACAAACCGTTCACGAACCGGCGCCAATATCCGCGTTTTTTCGCTTTCATCAAGCTCTTCAGCTGTCTCTCCAGTACCTCGTACTTCCTGAGCAGATCTATCGAACCGAATTTTCGAAAGTCCTTATACGCCAGGGACTTTTTCGCGTACAGTTCCGAGCACTCTTTGTCCCACCAAATGGTGGAAGACCGCCGATTGATCGTTTTCCCGGGTATCGGTTTCGTCTGAGCTTGAGACGCGGCGTCGAGGATCAAGCCAGTGATAAAGTCGTATTCTTCCTCCGGGGGAAGTTCTTCGCGCGATTCGATGTTTTCCGAGATTATGGTCGCGTAGTGTTTCCAATCGATATTGCGTGTGAGGTCATATGTAACATTGATTGAATTCACAGGCGGGTAACCATTAGTAATTGATATAAGGATTGGCAGATGATCACTACCGTGGGGATCATTGATTACCTTCCACTTGCAATCTAACGCTAGTGATGTCGAGCGAAGAGTTAGATCCAGTACGCTTGCGCGGGCTGGAGGATTAGGTATACGTGTCGCTTCCCCAGTGTTTAGAAGTGCCATATTAAAGTCGTCAATCAGGTTATTAATCAGGGCGGATCGGTTGTCGTCGAATAGCGACCCCTATTGAGTGCAATGGGAGTTAAAATCTCCCAAAATTAGCAAAGGAGCGGGAAGCAATTCTGCAATATCAGAAAGTTGCTTCTGCTCAATCCGCACCTATGGAGGGATATATATTGAAGCGATACAAAGGTCCTTTCCTTGTATTCTAGCTTGAATGGCGACGACTTCAATATTCGAGATCGAGGGGAGGTCTATGCGGAAGAACGAATAGCACTTCTTGATCCCTAGTAGTACTACCCCACCATGTGATCCTCAATCTCGTCGGATGACGTTAAAATCGTGGAAGTTGAGATCATTACTTGAATTGAGAAAAGTTTCACAGAGCGCGAATACGTCACAGTTAGAAATAATTAATAATTGTTTGAAAAGGTCGAATTTGGGGATGATACTTCTGCAATTCCACTGTAGCACAGCGATAGGGTTCTCAGCATTATTCGACGTATTAATCATCGAAGGATACGATAGCTGAAAGGAGGGGCCATTGTGCTGTTAGTTGCTTCAAAAATGTTTTAACTGTGGGAAGAAAGGCAAGTAGAAAGCTTTTGAGTGGATCCGAGATGTTGAAAGTTTCAAATATCCAGTCCACAATGTCAGAGAACTTCAAAAATCCCTTTCCCGATTTGATCTCTGAATGTAAGTTCGATGCGCCAGGGGTTTTTGGTGCACCAGAAAGCGGTGGGTATTCCTGGTTTGATTTCAAATTTTGCATTCCTGGAGGTACCTGCTTCGGATTTTTTCACCGCTTTTCTTTGAGTTTGATGTATTTTCCGTTCCGCTCGGGGATATCTTAAGTCCTTTGCGAGTAAGTCGAGGAGAGTTAATCGTTTTTCTCTTCCTAGAGCTTTCTTGCAAGGCATAAGAACATCCTTCGAGCGGTTCGTCGGAAGTACCCTCATCAGTTGGCAAAAAGGTATAGATATTTACGTTAGTCAATGGCTCGGCTCTCTTGAGTATTTCTGCATAAGAGCGCTTGGAGCGTTCCCTAAGGGAGCGCTTAATTTTTTCCTCGCGCTGTTTGTACGTGGGACATGCCGCAAGGTCATGCGGAGTTCCCTCGCATTAAGGATACTTCTCAGTGTTCTCATTGCAAGCGTTCTCTACATGATTGTCGCCACATTTGCTACAGCGTGCCTTATTGAAACAGTAAGTAGCTGTATGACCCAACTGCTTGCAGTTCTGGTAGTTCATGACCCGCGGTACGAACAGGCGTACAGGTAGACGAACCCTATCTGGAAGGATGTAGTTTGGCAATGCAGATCCGGCAAAAGTTACCCGAAAGGATTCCGAAGGGTAGAATATTTTCTTCCCATCTTCGACCAATGCTGAATGCAATTGCTTGCAGTCCAGCACCTTTACCTTCTGCAGCATGGGGTTCTTGAAACAGTCAACGCCATGCTCCAAAATGTATTCGACGGTGAGGTTCCCATCGGCAACTACACCGTCAATCTCTACATCCTTGGCAGGGATGTACACGCGATACTTTCTCGTAAAAAGCTCGCAGCTAGGAATTGCGTTTGCTTGCTTCAAGTTTTTCACGGCAACTCGCAGTTTTTTCGGCCTAACCTTTGTTATCTCGGCTACGTCCGAAAACTGTTGTGCCAGGTCTATGCCAATTTGAATAATATTCAAAGGTTTTATTTTGGGCCGGAAGAAGACAATAAACGGCCCCTTCGAGTCATCCGGATAAGCCTTGATCCGTTGGGTGATCTGTTGGCCCGGAGCTGGCAGGCCGGGTGCGGTTGGGGGATCAGACGAGGCTGAAGGAGTGGGCGGAGAGTTTGAAAGAGGTGAACTAGGCGGAGTGATATCTAGCTCGTCTATCTCCTCTGTAGCCGGCCCTGGTCGATCCCTATTCAGCGTGCAGCTTAAGCGCCACTCCGTAAGGGAGACTGCACGCCACGTTGTGTTTGCCCGGTGAGACTCCCCTTAGGGTCAGTCAAAGATTGCTAAATAGAAGGAATCAGGATCGAACCAGATAGGCTTACCTAAATTAAGTCACCAAAAACGGGTACACTACCCTTTTATCACCTAGCATAAATCTTCAATACCGAACGACACGAAACGAAAGCTCGCAGTAAGGAACACCAAAAGTTCAAAAGTTATCATCACGGGCAATGTCGCTATTTGCCACCAGACGGCGAAAGCATCTCAAAAATGATTTGCCGTTCATTCAAACTTTGACGGCCGAAATAAACTCAAACTAAACGAAAACGAAATGACGTGAACACATTAGACCGCAACTAACTTCACTACAAGAACAACACGTTGTTTGACTATCCTAGGAAAAACATTTTATTAATTACGGAAAACGGTTTGTATTTTAAATTATTTGCTTTCTGCATGCATGCTTTAACGTGTGTATGTACTATTCATATTTGTGTATCTTATATTCTAGGCCTAACTATACTATCATTGTGTGCGTTTTTCTCTCCCTATCTTGTGCTCATCGACCCATGTGCTTTTCGACTTCAACTTTCAATCAGCTGCTTCAAGATTTGATTCTGCAGTGACGTCACTAATATTTCATACGGTGTCTAGACAATTCTGGTTGGGGCGGCGTTCATGATTTCGGTAACGCGTGCACGCGGTTACATGCCGACCCCAACCTCAAACTATATCAAACAATAGTCGTGATCACGCCGTGCTTGGACCAAAAGCTGTGTGCTGTTGCTGCTGGTGGTGGCTTACGTAGCGTCGGCTGCTGCTAGGCGATCGCTACCGTCGGCTGCTGTGCGTTCACATGCGGTACGGTAGAAAATCTACGATGCGATGCTAGATGACTTCACAGGCGGGAACTAAAACTGCTTAGTGCCGCTTTCCGGGAATACTCGACCGGAAACGGCCACTAGCCTCACCGGAGGACTCCGGTCCGTCCGATGCTTCAGAATGTGGATGTTGGGCGATCCACGTGTCGACCGGCAGAATAGCGTGCGCCGGGAGAATTCGTCCGAATGGTGTCGATGCGTCTTTCGCTGTCCTTTTCTCCTCTCGTTCGTTGTGCTGTAATGAAATCGTACCCGTGCGGCTATTGTCCAAGGGTCATTAGCACATGTTCGGGTCAACGACACTGTGAGCACGTTTTACCTTCTAACTTTTGGCGCACTCCAAATTTCCGCACACTACAATTACGCAAATTTAGCACTGGCCTATTCAACGAAACATTCAAATAAAATTAGCACAATTCTAAAATAATCACGTCACTGTACATACTTATTAAATTCGAAGGAAAAAGCGCGGACAACAGACTACTGGGACACTTCCGAAATGCTTTGCGGTCTAGGACGAAATGAACGATCATTTTGATCCTCAGATAAGGGAAGGTGACTTCATTTCCCGCTAACTTCGTTGGGCCAATTCGGGAATCTACGATCCTGCTAGCTGTTTCATTTCGGCAACTCAACTTGGCTCTATCTGATTCTCTCCCACCTTTCTACGAAGTATCTTTCGTTGCTTCCCCTTCAGTTCTGTCTCAACGGAATTTACGAGTAGCTGCACGGGAGAGAAATTTTAGGGGTTTCGCCATTAGGCCGAAAACCGGTTCAACATTTTAGTGCAACGAACTCGTTGGACTAATTAATTAACTACGAATAATTATTAATGTATAATTATTCGTATTACATAAATGAAAGACTTTGATTACATTTAATTTAATTTAACTATTGAAGTGCTACATTAATTATGAATAACAAATGATACTGCTACATAACACCAGGCTAGTTTTACGAAAATTTGGTTGTAGGATTACAACCAAATTTTCGTAAGGGATTTCGTAAGTCCCAAACGAAAACATCAACATCATCAAATCTACATGAGGTAACCATCAATAGGAACAACATAATTCTTAATCATATGCTGTACCTAATAATATGCTATGCTCAATCCTTGGTTCGCTAAGACTGGAAAATTGCTGAATCACTCGACATTTCCTTTCGTTCCGCTGGTAATTCAATTACAACATAGACTTCACTAACTTCAACAGAAAAACTCGACCCGATTGAAAATTGTTCTAAAATTTTGATCGTATCGACCGACTGAATGCTACATACTTCATTAACTCCATTACTCAAAACATGGCTCACTGGACTTCAGGATTACTCTAATCATTACGTTGGAAATGTTTCCTTACTCCCAAGTTTGCCTACAGGTTTGGTTGTCATGAGATTTCAAGGCTGCTCCTTGACTAATCCTCTTCTTACCAAACCGCATAATCTACACAACTGCAGCGATTACTCCTGCTGAATTATATCAGCCCATGCGAATCCTGCTTAAACTTCATCATCACCATACACAATACATTATAGCATGCTTCAACGTCAATTAATACTTTGACCACCGAAACATACTTTAAATCATCATTGAATTCCTACAACTTCACATATTAGATCATGTTTCCACGCCAATGCATATCGACTTAACGAAACATGATGAAAACGATAAGTTTGAAAACCTCTATTAAAGCTCCACTAATCTCACGCATACATTGAACTACCAACAAGAACGAAAAAGAAACGTCAAAGCTAAAGTTATGTTGAGTGTGTCGTGCTGTAGTTTTCTGCTGCTGATTATTATACAAAAATCAGGTAAATATACGTGTTTATGGCTAATTCTGTAGTAAATTGTAGTGAAAATGATGAATACGATATAGCAGGTAAGTTATTGATATAATTTTGCTTCTGTTTGGTTTACTAGACTGAAGATGTTGCCGAACGCAAAATGTAAACAAAGTTTACGATTGCGGTGTCGACTGATAACTACTTGTGGACCGGTGGCTCTATGGACGGAGGATTACTCGGGAACTCGTTACTGTACGGATTGCGAAATGATTAGGCAGATCTTGGAAAAATGCGTAACAGACTCTACGAAGGAAAGCTTACTTCCAACGAAACTAGAATGTGTGAGCGTGTTCTAATGCTGTGTTTTTTTTTCTTTCTTTTTAGGAACAACCGGATGGACGAACCAAAAGACAAGGATTTTCGCGACAGAATGGCCTGTAATAACCAGAAAAAAAAATTCTATTTAACCTAACCCCTAATACTATAAATAACGGAACCTAAACTAGACTAAGTTCTAATAAACACAAAATATAATAAATACTAACCCATGAAATATATACAATTCTAAATATACAATAATTTTAAGTACTAACATAGACTAAGAAACATTGTGAACTACAACTAACATTTCTCATCCGATTAATTTTTTTTTTATTTACAATTGGCATTGGATGATCGTGCATAGGCACAATCTCCTTCTCTCCTTCCTTGAATGGTCTTGTTAGGTCCCTCGTTATACTTCTCGATTGAACTTCGGTCAGAAGATCGTTTAATTGATCCGCGGCTCAAAAATTTGATATTGATCGTAGCCAACACATTCGCAAAGTTCTTCTTGGGCATGGGGTTAGTCAAAGCACCAAGGATCCCCCCAGTAAATACTTGTTATTGTGGGGGTGCACTGTCTTAAAGACAGTGCTAACTTTACGAATGGTGGGACGATATTTTTAGCAACCAGAGCGAAAGCATCATGGTGCGTGGTCTCAATCAGTTAAACTGAGAGGTACATAGCTGGAAAATTCTTGAAGATTTTTAGCAACCAGAGCAAAAGCATCATGGTGCATTGTCACAATCAGATAAACTGAAAGTTACATAGCTGAAAAATAAGAACGCTAGAGTGGAAGAGCAAGCTTCTTGAGGTATTTGCAATTAAAAATCCCAAGTCGTTTGCCCTTTAAATCTTCGAGGTCATAACAGTGACTTCCCACAACCCTTTTCACGACAGCTGGTATATATTTCGGAGCCAGCTTTGCGCTAAAACCCTTGCCTTTGTCCGATTGTTCCGTGTTTTTCTTGAGGACCTTCTCTCCTACGGAGTAAGTTGGACAATTAGCATTAGAGCGTAAATTGTAATGGGACGAATGCTTCTTGTAAGCCGCTTTCAAATTCTCCCGGACATCTTCATAGAGCTTTTCTCTTTCTTCATTTTTCAACTGAGTATCACCGACTGGTCCAGAGTCCCGTAAATGCCGATATTCCCTACCATCAGAGACCATGTTCCGCCCAAACATGACGAAGTATGGAGAATACTTAGTCGCGTCGTGAACTGAGTTGCGAATGGCGTTGGCAATTTGCTGCAAGTTACTCGTCCACTCTTTATGTTCCTTGTGGATCGTCGCGCGAATCGCCGTAGTGATAACACGGTTTACCCGCTCGGTGTCATTGACCTGGGGATGATAGTTCGGGGTTCTCCAGTGGGTCACATTGTATTTTGCCAACAGACTCTGAAATAGCGCGGATGTGAACTGCGTTCCGTTGTCTGACAGGATTACTTCTGGGACACCGAATAGCAAGAAAATTATATTTTCGACGAACTGAACTAGCGTTTCTGCGGTTGCTTGTCGGAAAGGCTGTACTAGGACGAATTTGCTGAATAAATCTGTCACTACCAGCAGGCATGTACTGCGTCCTTTGCCCGATACCGGAAGTGGGCCGACGTAATCCATCGCTAAAAACTGCCACGGATATTGGGCCAGCTTTTTCTGCTCCGCCATGGGTGGGGTTGTATTCTGATTCGTTGCTTTGCTTGTCTGGCATTGCAAGCAAGTTTGGCATTGTTTTTTCACTTCGGTGTTCATCCTTGGCCAGAAATATCGCTCCTTTACTGCTGCTAACGTCTTCTCAAAGCCAAGATGTGCCTGTCCATGGATTTTGGTGATGATTTCTTTACGTTCTGATCTCGGTGGATAACGCTTCCACTGAAATCGTGCATCTTCAACCTTTCCACCCCCTTTCACATACTTTAGTATCTGTCCATCAACCACACGAAAGTCAGGATATTTTGACGCATCCCTTTGAATGTTTTCGATTAGATCTTGGTGTTCTAGGTCGACGGTTGTCGCGAGAATTGTTTCCACGGACCTCGATAGACAATCGGCGAGAATATTATTTTTACCCTTTCTATACTCAAGCTCGATATCATACGATTGTATTTTTAGTGCCCATCTCAACAACTTCGAATTTCCCGATTCCACCCCAATCGTGAACAACCATAGTAAACTACGCGCGTCCGTTACTACTTTGAAGCGAGATCCTTCCACATAATGGCGGAAGTGTTCAATCGCTAGCAAAACCCCCAAACATTCTTTTTCTACGCTGGCATATTTCCGCTGTGTGCTGCTTAACTTTTTGCTGAAATAAGCTATCACTTTGGTCTGTCCTTCAATCTGCTGCGTTAAAGCGGCGCCTACTGCGTTATCCGACGCATCGGACTCAATCGCAAACGGTTGGCTGAAATCCGGATTACTAAGAATCGGTGCAGATACTAATGCTGCTTTAAGCTCTCCCAACGATGACTCCGCTGCCTCTGTCCATACAAACTTCTTTACTTTTGTTTTCTTCAGCAAATCAGAGATTGGTGCTACGATCCTACTGTAGTCGCGAATAAACTTCTGGTAGAACCCTGCTAGACCCAGTAGCCGCCTTACATCCTTTACGCTCTTCGGTCTAGCATAGTCCAGAATTGGCGAGATTCGGGAATTGTCTATGGATACTCCACTCTCGGTTAGCAAATAACCCAGGTATTTCACTTGCTTCCTGCAGAACCGACTCTTATCCAACGAAATGGTCAACCACTTTTAATAGACGTCAAACCACTTTTAATAGACGCACATGCTCATCGAACGTTTTTGTCGCAATCACGATGTCGTCCAGGTAGACGAAAACATTCGGTTCTAAGTCGAAACCGATGACACGATCCATCAGCCGACACATCGTAAACGGAGCGTTTGTCAATCCGAATGGGCAAACTTTAAAACGGAACAACCCCTGTGGTGTTCGGAACGCTGTGTAATCTCGTGATTCCTCTTTTAGAGGAATCTGAAAATAAGCGTCCTTTAAGTCTACCACCGAGTAGTACTTTGCCTTTCCCAACCGATGAAAGATCTCCCCCATATTGCGCATTGGATACGAGTCTTTCTTTGTCCAGGCATTTATCTTCCGAGAGTCTAAGCAAACTCGTAGTTTACCATTCGCTTTCCGAACTGGTACTAGAGCGCTAGCCCACTCACTAGAGCACTCCTCGATAGCATCCAACTGTTTATACCGTTCAATTTCCGCTTCCATCTCCGCTTGTATGGCCGGTGAACACCGATACCATGGTTGTCGTCTAGGTTTCGCTTCCTCACTCAATATGATTTCGTGTTGCAACAGTGATGTTCTCCCTAGACGGGATTCCGTTGTGCAAGGAAACTGTCTTATCGCTTCGATCAATTCCTTTCGCTCATTCTTCGACAATTCATGTTCCGTTTCTACCGTTTCTGGCGTCGTTTCGGACGGCTCTGGTAGTTCAAGCGCCGGTATATCGAGAGTTGCATCTGGTTCTGTCTACTTCAGCATTGGTAGTGTTTCAATTGGCATCAAGGTGAATTCGATCGTATCTACATTGCTTTCCGTCCATTCCGTTCCAACGGTGGCTACTCTCTCAAATCCACCTGTACTTTTAATCATTGGCTCTATCCCAAATGATTTCCAAAAATTGTACCCCAAGATCAAATCGCGACATATTTGAGGTACCACCAGTGTAGGAATTACTCTCGTAAGTCCTCTAAATTCCATCGGTAGCTGCACATACCCCAAACACTCGTGCACTGTTTTATCCGCCGTTACAACCTTCAATGGACTTCGCTGCATCTTCAGGCCATTCCTCTCTGCAATGTCTACCATGCTTGTTATGCTTACGCTAGCTCCAGAATCCAACAAGGCATTATGTTCTTTGTTAAATATTCTAACGGTCACGTGTGGACAACTCTCAGTGTAAATTTTCACTTCGCAAACATTTTGAAAAGGATCTTTGTACGGACTACAACTGGGAACCTTACCCGCCGAAGGAATGCTGGAGTTCCCTATAGTGCATTCCTTTCGCAGTTTCCCGACGGATTGTCCATTGAACGATGGTTCCTATTCGGGTGGTTTTCGCACGTCCATGCAGTTTTGTTGGGGTTGCCACATAGATAGCAAAATATCCGTTTCTCCTCTCTGCAGTTCCTCCAAACATGTCCCGTCTTTTTGCAATTCCAACAGACTTGGCCATTCTCAGCTACCGGAGTAGGTTGTTGACTTCGAACTGCTGGTTGCCCCGGTGTCGTGTGCCGTCGGTCTTTATTGGGACGTCTGTCTAAAACATTGACCTCTTCTGCCTCCGAATACGAGTCTTCCGTTTCCTCCACATTGCGTACCGCGTACGATTGACGAGGCGGTCCCTCTCGCGATTGCCGAATCGACGAATCGTGTGCATCGATTCTATAGGCATAGAACTCTAGCTTGCGGAGATCTTTTACTGTCTTACAAGCTTACTTGGAACGGTAGTGAGGGCGCATGTTATCCCAAATTACCTCAAAAATCCTTTGGTGGTCTAACGGCGTCGTGAGCAGTTTGTTGAGTCGCTCAATCTCCATCTTATATGCAAGGAATGTTTCCCCTCTGTTTTGTTTCCGGTCATAAATCTTCTGTCGATTTCCCTGGTCTTTGTTGGGGTTTCCGTACATGTATCTGATTCGCTCCTCGAAGTCTTGCCAGTCTAGAAACTCATCTGCGTAGCACAAATACCATTCATAGGCATCGCCTCTCAGTATTGTGTGTACTCTCTGCAACAGCGTATCCTCATAAATCCTATCCATTCTTGCCAAATGACTAACTTTTTGCAAAAAATCCTCTAACGACCGCTGTCGTGTGTCTCCACTGAAAGTGAGATGCCATTTCTCCATCCTCCTATCCGCGTTCTGAATTTCCCTGTCGTCGATTTCTCGCTGCGAAGAATGTCCCGATCTGCCGTATTCAGGATTGTCACTCCTACGTCTGTCGTGATTTTGTCTTCCACTCCTACGATGGATTCGGTTACCATGTCGATGTTCGTGATGATCTTCGTAATCATCCGACTCCTCTCGATCGTCCCGGTTCCACAGCGCTCGTCGGGTGCGACCTTGAATTTGTACCTCTTCACGATAGTTACGATTTCCCCGTTGCTGATTCCTATTCTGCTCTCGTCGGTCACATCGCTGGTTGGTCACATTGCAGTATACATTGCCTCGTGGAATGTTCCTCTCCTGCCGTACCTGCCCTTTCCGACTACTGAAACGAGTATCTAAAATGCTTTGCTTGCTATCCCAGGCACTATCGCTGTCCGATTCTCCAGAGTCTGTAGCTACACCCGCGGTCTGGGGTCCTCTCCGTCTATCCCTACATTTGTCATTCGCTGATTCACGCGCTGATAGCCTTGCCTCTTGCAACTGCCTCTCCACCAACGCTAACTTCTCCTTTAGCTGTTGCATCTCCTGGGCTGTATCTTTACGGCTCTGTGGTGAATTTTTAGGGATTGTTCCAGTCGGCTTGTCGACTCCTCCCGTCGCTTCGTTTTGCTCACTCTGTTCGTCCTTCTTTTGCTCTAATATTGGTTGCTGGTTGTCGTCAACTTTCTCCCCACAGTCCTCTTTTCTCGGCATGAACTTACTCAACACACTTCTAATTTCATTTCCTAATTCTTTACGCATTTGTTCCGATGCGCGATCGTTAGCCAAGCTACGCGCGACCCTCAAAGAATAGTGTTTTAGTCGAGAAATGCAACGGTCAGTATCTTTACCCCTCTCTAGCTTTCCCATTAACTCAGTGATTATGCCCGCCACACGATCGTATTCCTGATCGATAGTATATATAGATTGGTATTCACGGTTTTCCCTAACATCTTCTGAAAATAATTTTCTTAACAAACGGTGTTTTGCATCTACATCAGCATTGATTTCATCAGCCTTACCACGAATTATTATCTCGTAATCAACTTCTTCGTTAGTCAAATGATCTACACGCGGAAATTTAGAAGCCATCTCTTATACGTATATTATTTCTACTTAACGATTGAATATAATAACCTAATTATCCGAAATATAGATTAAGCAACAGGCTAGAACCACCTCAACAACAATACTTCAACAATAACTTCAATATTTCATCAGCATAAATTCTCCATCAATATCGCAACATAAACTACAATATTCCTGTTATTTTACAACTACATTAAACTCGAAAACAGCATAAACCTAGATTTATTTAAGCAAACGAATAATATAATTTGTTACCCAAAACAATACCTTTATATTATTTCCGAAATCCCAACACATCAATAATTCATCATCAAAATGTAGCTTAAACTTCAGAATATAGTATCACTTCAATAAGCATAACGTAATAGTAGCATTAATCGTCATAAACGTATTCTACATAAATCATCACTAACACGTGAATTTCTGCAGTTGGGCGCCAAAATGTGGCCAAACTATAACCAACCTACAGCATCCACTCTCAATAACTCCGTACCTATCAGTCGCCAAAAGGTGGCCGAACAACATTCAAATATCGGTATCTACAACATAAGTCCGTATTTTCCGTTGGTCGCAAAAATGTGGCCGAAAGAACTCCAACATACGGAATCTACAGCATAAACGTGGGTTTGTACTTTCGTTGGGCGCCAAATGTAGCCGGCCCTGGTCGATCCCTATTCAGCGTGCAGCTTAAGCGCCACTCCGTAAGGGAGACTGCACGCCACGTTGTGTTTGCCCGGTGAGACTCCCCTTAGGGTCAGTCAAAGATTGCTAAATAGAAGGAATCAGGATCGAACCAGATAGGCTTACCTAAATTAAGTCACCAAAAACGGGTACACTACCCTTTTATCACCTAGCATAAATCTTCAATACCGAACGACACGAAACGAAAGCTCGCAGTAAGGAACACCAAAAGTTCAAAAGTTATCATCACGGGCAATGTCGCTATTTGCCACCAGACGGCGAAAGCATCTCAAAAATGATTTGCCGTTCATTCAAACTTTGACGGCCGAAATAAACTCAAACTAAACGAAAACGAAATGACGTGAACACATTAGACCGCAACTAACTTCACTACAAGAACAACACGTTGTTTGACTATCCTAGGAAAAACATTTTATTAATTACGGAAAACGGTTTGTATTTTAAATTATTTGCTTTCTGCATGCATGCTTTAACGTGTGTATGTACTATTCATATTTGTGTATCTTATATTCTAGGCCTAACTATACTATCATTGTGTGCGTTTTTCTCTCCCTATCTTGTGCTCATCGACCCATGTGCTTTTCGACTTCAACTTTCAATCAGCTGCTTCAAGATTTGATTCTGCAGTGACGTCACTAATATTTCATACGGTGTCTAGACAATTCTGGTTGGGGCGGCGTTCATGATTTCGGTAACGCGTGCACGCGGTTACATGCCGACCCCAACCTCAAACTATATCAAACAATAGTCGTGATCACGCCGTGCTTGGACGGGTTAGCTTCGTGAAATCACGTTTACGGCACTATGGCGTATTTCTAGGACGCGCTCTTTAGAATGAATGAATAGATACGACTCACCAAAAGCTGTGTGCTGTTGCTGCTGGTGGTGGCTTAACTTAGGTAAGCCTATCTGGTTCGATCCTGATTCCGTCTATTTAGCAATCTTTGACTGACCCTAAGGGGAGTCTCACCGGGCAAACACAACGTGGCGTGCAGTCTCCCTTACGGAGTGGCGCTTAAGCTGCACGCTGAATAGGGATCGACCAGGGCCGGCTACATTTTGGCGCCCAACGTGGGGCCCGTCATCCGTTTCGACGTCGACAAACATCGCAACGTTGAGGTGTTCCATTTTAGCGGGAGCAATAAGCTCTACCGCTCAAAAACTTTGCAAATTCGAATTTAGGTGTGTTATCAATTGAACGGTTTAGAATCGAGGGTCAATTTATCAATCAAAGAGAGAAAAATAATAATAATAATAATAATAATAATAATAATAATAATAATAATAATAATAATAATAATAATAATAATAATAATAATAATAATAATAATAATAATAATAATAATAATAATAATAATAATAATAATAATAATAATAATAATAATAATAATAATAATAATAATAATAATAATAATAATAATAATAATAATAATAATAATAATAATAATAATAATAATAATAATAATAATAATAATAATAATAATAATAATAATAATAATAATAATAATAATAATAATAATAATAATAATAATAATAATAATAATAATAATAATAATAATAATAATAATAATAATAATAATAATAATAATAATAATAATAATAATAATAATAATAATAATAATAATAATAATAATAATAATAATAATAATAATAATAATAATAATAATAATAATAATAATAATAATAATAATAATAATAATAATAATAATAATAATAATAATAATAATAATAATAATAATAATAATAATAATAATAATAATAATAATAATAATAATAATAATAATAATAATAATAATAATAATAATAATAATAATAATAATAATAATAATAATAAATAAATAATGATAAATAAATACAAAGATCACAATACTTCACCGAACGCGATCCAAACCGGCTGGTAGGTGAATTGATGATATCTTCCAATCTAAGTGCCGCACGAACAATACACAGCACCGACTTATGTAATCAATGCCTCTGGTGGAGCACGCGATCGGGGCGCAATGGTTACCGGTATCGGTAGAAAAGATCAATGCCGCTTGCTTTGATGTACTGGAGTTCACATACGGCTAGCATAAAGTGACCAGATTTTTTTGAATGAATGCGGGACATATTAAATGGCTTATTTGCTAAATCGGTTCGGTAGTAAAGATGGGATCATTTAGAAATTGGGCACTTCATTTTGGCGATACCGGCGCTCTCAGTGGCCGTGGATGTTAGCTTTTGGTAGCGTTGTGTTATTTGTAAACTATTCTGCTCGGTATATTTTTTTTTCGTAGTTTCGCAGGTAACGTGGTTTCGAGATATTCATCAGGAGGAGAAATGAAAGTAATTATGTGCGACCACCTGCAGAATCCATCAGCGTCGGCTCGGGAGCTGGCGGAACTAGCTTCCAGCATCCTAAAAGAGCAGAGGTGTGAGTAATTGATGGTTGTAAGGAAATTCTCATGGCTGTCCGCAAGGCGCAAGCCAGACGTTCGAATTGAACAACTGCGGTTGAGGGTCATTCGGAAAGTTAAGGCTGATCTCAGCATGCTTTGGCGAAAATACTGAATACTAACCGCTGTACTGAACGGCGAATCCGTCTCGGAATGGCTACACGTGTTACCGAGCAAGTGAGGATCCCAACAGAAGCCTCAAACAATAAACAAAGGCTAGAATCCGGTCTCGCGGGTTATGCGGCCGGGTGGTGACGAAACCAGTAGAATCGAGGGCGAAGATGAAGAAGAAAAGAAAAATCAGAGGGGTTGTGTACAACACACGACCGCATATGTAGGTGACGCAGGTCTACGTCAATCACGGGAATGACACTTCCTATTCCAACCTATACAAAAAAACGTCGCCTACATTGAACGGGCTCAAGCTGACAACTATGTCAAAATGGGCTCAAGCTGACAACTCTGTCGAACCTGTCTGACGCACCGAACTGTCAAATTTTGTTTGTTATGGTTTAGTTTCAGCAATTTTAGCATCGGTAAAAATCAGTAAAAATGTTTCGTTGGTTAAATTTTAAAAAAATTGTACATTTTCATAATTCGAAATTGTTACCGACTGTGGCATGTGGTGTGGCGACGTTTTTTTATGTTGGAAGGTGTTAATCCTGTAGTGAAAACGGTGGAAGCAAAAAAAAAAACAACCTAGTTGCTCTAGAAGGAAGAAGATCGTGGTGTCGCAGCGTAATGTGTGGTTAAATTTGATGGCGAATAGTTCCTTGGCAGAAGCAAGTGCTACGACAATTCCAGTACAGCAAATACGTGTTGAATGGGAATAAAAATGTCTTGTAGCACCACAAATATCTCAGGTTTGTATTTTTTAGTTTTGCAAGGAGAAACTCTGGTAATGATATACTATTATTCCAGCTGTGAAGCATTTGTCTCCACGGATGCGAAATGGCTGTTCTGCATTACGATTACCAGAAAACACTTTCTAAGATATTAGTTTTGTCAAAGGAAGATGGTGATTACCAATATAGCTTTCCACGAGCGAGTATGGCGACTAGTGAGACCTATTAACATTCATTGCAGTTGCGTCAGGTTCACCCTGACAGAGTTACTATGCAAACGATGGAAACATCTGTGATTGTTTGCTGTTCGAGTATTTAGTTTTTGTAGATTAGCTAAAGAGGAACACAATTGAACAGAAGTGCAGTTTGTGACTACGTTGTTTACGCCAAAATCAGGGAGAACGTCTAAATGTGCAACGGAAAGTTGCTTATTAAGCCTTGACGCTGTTCGAGAGCAAACTTGGCTACGGTTTGATCTAAACGAAGTTCATGTTTTAGTGAGGTGAAGCGAATTGGAGTGCTTAATTCGTACGATTGTAAGAATATTGTTACATCGACACCGAGCTTTCAGGAAATTAGGGCCGAAACCACAAACTTCGTGTCCGTTTAATTATGTGCCTCTCCTGTAGTTGATCTGCGAATTGCAAAAACTAAGCCATGTTTACATTTCTGCACTGGAACAGCAAACAATGATGGATGTTTCCATGGTAACTTCGTCAAGGCGAACCTGTTGTGCACATACAATGAATGCTGGCTATGATCGCTCGTGGAAGGCTAGAAAAACGAATGGCGTTTTGATATGGAGCACTGCAGACAGTTGAAACCTTGGAACAGCCGGCAGTATCGTTTCGTTTGATAAGGCTACCACAAAGACGCATATTTATATATGCGCAACGCATTTTGTTTTATTTTCAAAAGATAGTATAGCCAATTCTATTTGTTATGTTAGAAGTGTAGCGACTGGAAACGATCAAAAAGCGTTGATTAGAGACGGAACTATGCCATAGAAATGTATATCGTTTCCTATTATTGCTAAAAGGTTTTCTTTTCTTGTTTGAATAAACCCGTTGCTTTCTTTGAACATCATAAAACTGACTTTATTCTGATATGGGTTTCTTGTAAGGATTTAGAGTGGGTTTGGTATGAGTTATGTTCGTGGGAATTGTGGTTCGTAACATCTGTGGAATGTTGGTCGGTCATGTTTTTGGAAAAAGTCTGGTCTTTGTCATGTGTCATTGTAAATTCTAAAACATCGCTTAATGCGTATAGCATACCTTCCCTTTGAAGAGTAAGGTATGGGGTAGTAAAAAGGGATGGGGTTTTTTCGTAACATATATTGTTGTCATATAAGTTTTTTTGATAAATTTGAAAAAGGTTGTTGATTAGCCGTTGGGTGTTGGATACTTATTGTAATGGTAATTGTAAACTGTTACATAATATGTGATTGTTGTTTTGTTGCGTTTTTATCAATCTATTTTTGTGTACTATTGTCGATTTGTTGGTTCTAATACATTTGATTTTACAATTTGGATCTAGTAATTCTTCGACTACATATGGTACTTCATACCATGGGTCTAGTTTTCGTCTATTTTCTATTTTCAAATAAACTGTTTCGTTGATATTGAGTTGTATAGGATTAATATCGTTTTCTGCTGACTCTGTTCTTTTGATTTTTTGTGTGATTAATCTATTTCTAGCTATCTCGTTTGATTTTTGTAATTTAAATTTTAACTCTTTGCTGTATTGGTCAAAATTATAAATTGGTTCCGTTCCATGTTCGAAGATTTCCTGGGGTAACTTTGCTTTGGTTCCGAAAACTAATTCATGTGGTGTAAATCCGTGGTCTGAGTGCGGTGTTGTGTTGTAATTGAATGCATAAAATTTTAACCAATCATCCCAGTCAGATTGATGTTCATTGACGAAAGATCTCAGATACTCGTTTAGGCATCTGTGATTTCTCTCCAATGAGCCAATTGTCTGTGGATGATAGGCGGTGCTAAATTTCTGTTTTACTTGTAGGGTTTTGCATATTTGTTCGAAGATTTCATTGTTGTATTCTGTTCCTTGGTCTGAACGTAAAATTAAAAATGAACCGTATGTGAGAAGAAAATCATTGACTAATGCTTTAGCAATGACGTTGGCCTCTTTTGTGGGTACTGGTATCAATACGATATATTTTGTTAAATCGCATTGGATACTGACTGCGTATCGGTTGTTATTATTGCTTTTCGGTAATGGTCCGATAGTGTCTATGGATATAATTTCAAATGGGTATGATGGTGTTGTAGTTACTATTTGTTTTTCCTTTGTGTGTTTTATGATGATTGAATATATTCTGCTATTGATCGTTTCATGTTGTTCCAATTGTATAATTCTCTAATTTGTAGGTATAGTCTATGTTGTCCAACATGTCCTCCTGTTGGTGTGTTGTGGAAATCGTGTAATATTTTCTGTATAATTTCCTTTTGCGTCACCGTTGTTGGTGGTTTGTATATAATAATTTGTATTGAATGCACTTGTGCATTTGAGATTGCTTTAAAGTTCTCGAGTGATATCATGTTGAATAATTCGTCTTTTATTGACAATGCTAATTTGCTTTGATAAATTTTTCTTGCTTCTTCCTCTACTTTTAGAAGAGCAGACTCTAAAGCCTGACTTCCATTCATATTTTGATGCACTTGTGCAACAATTTTGTTATTTTTCTTTATGATAAACTTCAATTCGTTTCCTTTATAAATTTTTGTCTCGAGTTTTAGTAATTTGTTTGTTTCAGAAGGGTTGTTAGTCATGTACGTCGAGAGGTGATCAATTTCTCTAGGTACACTATTCTGAATTTTGTTTGTAGTTTCCTTCACGTTATTTTGCAAATTTCTGGTCATGGACCTTGTATTTACTCTTAAAATGTTTAATTGTTTTAGTTCGTCTGACGTTGTAATTATTCGTGACAATGCGTCAGCTCCTACGTTTCCTTTGCTTGGTATAAATTCCACTGTAAAATCGTATTCTTCCAAATCTAACCGTATTCTCGTTAGTTTTGAAGTGGGGTTTTTCATGCCGAACAGATACACTAAAGGTCTGTGATCTGTTTTAACAACAAATTTTCTTCCATACAGATATGGTTTAAAGTAGTTAATGGCCCAATGGATTGCCGTTAACTCTTTCAAAATTGTAGGTTTGTTTTTCTCGCCTGGTGTAAATGATTTGCTTGCGAATGCGATTGGTAAGTTTCCGTTTTGGGTCTCTTGAGACAGAACTGCGCCACATCCAATGTCTGATGCATCAGTTGTAACTATGAAGTCTTTTGCAAAATCTGGGTATTGGAGTAGTTTCGGGGAAATTAGAGCATTTCTTAAGGTATCGAAAGCTCTTTGACAGTTAGCTGTCCAAATGAAATTTGTGTTTTTCTTTAGTAATTGATTTAGGGGGTGTGCTATTATTGCGAAATTTGGTACAAATTTTCTATAATAGTTGCAGAATGCTACAAATCGTCTGACTTCGTCAGCGTTTGTTGGAATTGGGTATTTTAAAATTGCATTAAATTTTGAATCATCGGGTAACATACCTTGGTCGGTAATTTTATGACCGAGATAAGTCACTTGTGTGCTGAAGAATTTGCACTTTTGGGCGTTGAGTTTTAGGTTATAAAATCTCAAACGTTCAAACACTTGTGTTAGATTTGATAAGTGGTGATTGACTGAGCATCCTATTACTACGATGTCGTCAATGTAAATGAATGGTTGACTGATTAAGTTTTTGAATTTCTCTACAGCATATTTTGGAATTTGTTCAGTATTTATATTTTTGAGAATTTGCTCGTATCTGCTATTCTCATTTGTCTTATTTTTTATTGGTATAATATAATCTTTTAAATTACTTAATGTCGGCTTAAATTGCGTATATGCTATAAATGATGGGTTGTCGTTCGTATTTACAAATTTTACATAAGGTTTTTGTGGGGAAACTATGGTATTTCCACAAAAAATTCCTGGGTAGATCTCTTCGGAATGGACTACCATATCCTCTGAGATGCCCAAGTAAGGTATTCTTCTGATAACTTCGCTTCGGCTTGGTAACATGAAGCCTTCTTGCAAATTGTCTTCTATAGGTATTGCTATCTGTACATTTTGTATATTAAATGTAAGTAGCCAATATTCGTAATCTATTACGCATTTGTAATTTGTTAAAAAATCGCGACCTAAAATGCCGTCTGCTTTAATTGGTAAATTAGGTGTTACTAAATGAAATTGGTGATTTAGTGTTAAACTATCATTAAAGCATAGTATTGTATTAACTATTCCTAAAGTTTCTATTGTATTCTCCGTTATTCCGGTTAATTTAATTTTATTTGCTTTATTTACAGATTGGTCAGGGCGTATATTTTGTGCTTTGAATAGTGAAATATCTGCTCCTGTATCGATAATTAAATTGCAAATCTTATTTCCAGTCATGTGCACTTTGACTCGAATAAAATTTGATGTATTTAAATTTATTGTTAATATGGGTGTGCCTGTCGGTAACAAGTGACCAGAGTGTCGACTTCTCTGATCAATTGTTACTGTTGGGCGAAAAAATAGTTTTGGTCAGGTGGTGATAATGATGGTCGGTGGATTTGTTCCACTTGTTGATTGAAGGGTAGCATGTCTACGCCTTGATTAAGTGTTGGTTGTTGTACATTTGGTTCAACTTGCGTTACTTGCTGTTGGTTTGCTAAGTACGCTCGAGCGAATCTTTGTCCATTATTTTGTGGTTGTGTAAATCGTTGTCCGTTATTTTGGTATCCGCGTGCGTTACTGTGTTGATATCCGCGTCCGCGTTGTTGATAATTAGGTCTTTGATTTTGGTAATTGTTGTTTTGGAATCTTCGAGGTTCTTGACCTCTGAAATTCCTGTTATTCATTTCGAAGGGACGTCTGAAATTTGTTTGTTGTTGATAATATCCTCTTCCTTGTCCTTGTCCTGAGGCTTGCTGGTTGTTATATCGTCTGTTAATTTGTAAAACTGATGATGAGTGGTCTTCGCGTTTTTCCTGTTCGTTTTCCATCGCTACGTTGATGGCTTCTTCTATAGTCTCAAATTTTCCAATTCTAAGCATCATCTCAGTGGTACTGTTGCTGGTATTGTCGATCATGGCAGAGATGGCTGCTTTTCTGGCCATCTTTTGTGCTACTTCGTTCGGGATTTGTTCTCGAACGTAAGTTTGTTGGAGTTTTTCTGTGAGGATTTCTATTTGTTTGAAATCGTCAACTGTTTTGCATTTAATTCCCTTCAGACTGGTCAGTGCCAGGTCTGAGGTGCATTTGTCTGCACAATGTAGTTTGAGTTTGTTTATTATATCATCGATTTCCTGTGGGGGGCCTGCGAAAAGGTTTCTGGCTTTCCCACTTAGCTTAGTCATTATCAGTTGGATTGCGGAAACTTTGTTCTCGGCTGGTATTATTGTTTTTACTAACACCAATGCATCCGTAAATGAATTTAAATTTTCACTATTTCCGTTGTAAGCCGGTAATAAACCTGCTAACTCGGAAGCTGTTTTTATGTTTAGGGCCATATTGCTTTTTCTTTGGCACCAGATAATGATTTTTGTAATAGTTTTCAATTTTAACTTCCTTTGTCTGAGGTTGATGGAACTATCAGCTCTCAGTAGGGAGTCTTCGGTTAGGAGTCTTCGTCTTAAGGTTTGCGGTTTGATTCTATGTTGCGTGGTTTCAGGATCGCTGTCGTATGCTCTTTGGGATATAACGGTATTATTTAATATTTTAATGCACTTTTCGTAAATTGTTTTTAGTGCGTTATAAGATTCGACCGCTTTATTCCAGTTCGAGGTGGACAACCTGTATTCGTAAGACCTTATAATTGTTTTGTATTCAGAGAAGCTATCTTGTAACTGAAGTTTCTTGGTTTCTATCCCTTGTAAAGTTCGTGTTCGAAATTTACTTTTTTCTAGGTTCAAGTGTTCTCGTCTTATAAACGTTTCAATTATTTGTAATCTGTCCATTCGGACATGGTTGGTGTTACGGAAGGGTTAAAATTCGCACAAAGCACAAGAATTTCAAATTTAAATTACAAATGTCTATTTATTTTTAATAATTTCGTCGATTTCTATCCACATTTCCGGTGGTATGTCTTCTATCGTTATAAATATTTTCATCTCCCTCTTTTTTTTTTTTTTTTTTTTTTTGTTAATTACTATTACATTAATTGAATGACGTATAAATTTATAAAGGTAAGAATAAAATAAAAATGTTTTTCTTCTCCACTTGCCTTTGCTGCCGTCGTCGTTCGATGCCGATCGATTTATTCCAATTTCCGCTGCTTCTCGTCGTTGCTGTTGATCGATTTATTCCGACTTCCGCTGCTTCTCGTCGTTGCTGTTGATCGATTTATTCCAATTTCCATTGCTTCTCGTCGTTCTTTATCCGTTTTACGCTGGGCTTAATGCTGCTAGCGTTTTCGCTGCCTTTAGGGCTTGTCGCCTTAGGTGGCTCGTTACTAGTCTCACCAGTGTTACAGTTAATTGGATCACTGTTAATACCAAAATGATGTTTAATTTGATATTATTTTCTTCGAGTATCGACGTATGTACGGTTTGGGTTTGCACTACCGTCACGTCGTTATTTCCATTTATACGTGCAACTAATCTGTTTCGGGTTCGCACAAGACACAAATTTTACACTTCAGACAACTACCCACGTTTAGTCACTGCACTGTGCTTTTTCTATTTTTATTCGCATCCGCGGATTGCACGCTCGAAGTCTACGGTCGCCATTTCCTATTATTGCTAAAAGGTTTTCTTTTCTTGTTTAAATAAACCCGTTGCTTTCTTTGAACATCATAAAACTGACTTTATTACTGCTCCAACAGGTTAGTTTTATCTGATCAACTTATTTCCTAGTGTTAGTAAGTTTACAGGGTATTGTTGGAGGTGTGGCTTAATCTATTCAACCATGATGCAAAGTCTGAGTCGTGTCAATATGATTGGTCGAGAATGTCGTGTTAAGTCGGATACGTGAGATAGAACGTAAGTTAGAATGAGCGATAACGGTCGCTTGAAGCCTTTCGCATTCGAGTCCATGCTGTTACAAATGTCAAATACGTCGTTGAACAGACTGAGGAACTCCTCAGTTGCTTCACTATCGCTGAAGGCGCTGTTTGATTCTCTCAGTACTGCTAAAGCTGACGATACACTCTGGCTAATGACCTGCACTGCTAATGAAACTTTCATTTTAGAATTTTCAAAATTCACGTACTTGTCACTTAACTTTGGAGCAAGGCGGTTTCGTGTACGGTTTTGAAAGTCGTTAAGCATCTCAATTAGGCGCCAACGCACCAAGCCGTTCGGCGACAGAAAGGTCCGTGCTGAGTGCAATGTGCTACGAATCAACTTTTGCATGTGCACCGGATCCATGATGACAAATACGTCATAGTCACCGCACGGATGGTTGAAGTACGTTTTCAGTGGGTTGGAGGGACTAGGCTTTAAGTTGCATCCTAAAGCAATTGCAGTGGACACATTTGTGGCAGTACCATCAAAAGTCAACGAAATGATTGTGACTCCAGCGTCGTAAAGGCAGCTAAGAATAGTTTCGATAATGTTTTTTTGTTCTGCGGCATTCAGTCCTGCTATGAAGAAATACGCTACTGGTATTTTCCAGCTTTCCTTGATGCCAGATACCATAAAAACAATGGCGCCCTTTGCTGGAACGGAATGTTCTGGGGAGTTTGTTCCGTGGTTAACTACCCCCTCCAATCGCTTCGAATTATAGTTCCATTTCTCGTGCTGTCGAATCGCCATCTCGTCTATAATGAGATTGCCGAGGAGAGGCTCACCGTTGGCCGCACTCTCGTTCGCTTTTATTTTGAGCACTGCCAGCGTTTCACTCGTAATGCCTGGTTCTCCAGAAACACTTAGGTACCATCGGATGATGTTCCGTTCATGCGGCAAGGTCTTCTTAAAAACCTCTCGGACGTAACGATATGCCTTGGCCGAATAAAAATGCAAGGTTGTAGCAAAGGACCGCAGCATTTCACTACATGGATCGGTTTTCTTGCGATAAAGTAGCTCTTGGAAGAGAGAATCGTCAGTTTCAAAGCGCTGTAAATTTTAATTTATTTTTATTCATACTTGTATGTAATTGTTCTATTACCTGGAGAAATGAATTGGCTGTTTCCGACAACATGTTTTGCGCCTTCAAGTTTTTCATCAGAACTTCCATGCTCTGTATTTTATGCTTAAGCCGTTTTATTTTGGCCCTCAGCTGCTTTACTGTTTTTTGAGAACGTTCTAGTTGTGCTTGCACCTTTGGCAATGCAACGCCCTTTTCTTCGGCTGATAGATTTAGTCCAATGATATCACCAGCATATCGAATTCGCCTTTTTTTTATTAAGAATTTTTATATGATAAATGCGGAAATAATAATTTAAACAAAATGTTCATTTTGAAAATACCATTTATAGACAGGCTTCGGTAAGGATCCAAATCCGCTCTCGGATGGTCTGGACAAATCTGCTCCTTGTACGTAACTGCTTTGCCCGGATGGTTCTGCCTGTGAGTACTTCTGTTCGGGGAATTCTGGTACATCTGGACCAAAGTCGTGGTTCTGAAACGCTAAAGCTTCGGAATCTAAAACCTGTTCATTGTATGCTTTTGTCAGGGTAAAAGCTTGGAATGTGTCTAACGTAATATATGAAGTTTAGAATTGGTAAAGGTGAATATAGCTTATAGATATAACCTGATATGTCGGAGAGGTCTTGGTGCGTTTGTTCCAGCTTTAGGTGCGGAAACCCGTCATCAGGCGGATTGGAAGTGTCGGATACGGGAAGAAACTCACTTCAGAATTAGAATCAGAAATTTAAAATTAGCTATTTTTGCACAGTGATCAGTTTATAGAAATACCTTTCACTTTCGTTGCCATTTTCAAAAATCGTGGGAACCGCTTCATCGCAGAGATATCTTTTTGTGTTTCGGTAGTAGATGAAGGCATTCGCGAAATGCCTGGAACACACTCTTGCGGTGTCAAAATTGACGCTATTTATATCGATTGTATGTTTGTCGACTGTTGGGATTTACTTGTTGGATTTTTTTTCCTTCGGCTTGATCAGTCTCAAAAATGTCAAAAACGAGCTTGGTCTCTACATCCGACAGTTTCGATGATTTATTTCATCTTTTTCAGAGGAATCTATAAAGTATAACATAGTTTTGGTTTTCCGTTACTATTTGGTCTGTTGTCTATGTGTATTTATGTTTGGTTTACTTACAGAAAATTTATCGTTTTGTCGTTAACTGTGTTAGTGTCTAACATTGGTTGTCTTGGTTGTGTGTATTATTTTAAAAAATGGTATCCCTCTAAGCTATGGATATTATTCTGTAATTATTTTAATAATTTGGAACTGTTTTTGTCCTGAAATTCTACTCACTGCAGCTGTTTTGATTTCTTTGTGGTTCACTGTGGTTACTGTTCTACGCTGTGTCTGTTCTATTGGCGGTTATCATTCCTACTTGGTGCACTGGTTGTACGCTACGTGTCCGTGCTTTTACCTTTTGCTGTCTATTAATTTCTTAGCAGTTTTATAGCGTGTGTGTATGAAAGTGGTGTTTTGGAGTGTGTTGGTGTGTATACAATTTATCGTTCGTTGTCAGTTTGGTTACGGTTTGCTTTGTTTTGATTGAAATTTCTAATAGAGTGTAGTATGCCCGCATATATGCTATTTAGTCCTTCAGTGTCTGTGCGTTTGTTGATGCTATTTTCTATGTTGGCTATGTGACATATTTCTATAAACGGGAGTGCATTTGGTTTGTTGTGTCTGTCTATAATTTTCGTTTCTTGGAACCAAACATAAATACACATAGACAACAGACCAAATAGTAACGGAAAACCAAAACTATGTTATACTTTATAGATTCCTCTGAAAAAGATGAAATAAATCATCGAAACTGTCGGATGTAGAGACCAAGCTCGTTTTTGACATTTTTGAGACTGATCAAGCCGAAGGAAAAAAAAAATCCAACAAGCTATTTATATCAATCCAGCATTTTTCAGCGTTTGCTATAGCTTGTAGCCATTGACGCCGTTGCGTAACATCTTTCGGGAACCGATGTTTCGAGACCCATCCGGATGTTTCTTTGTCGTGAAAATCACTATTACAGGATTGCACAAAGCATTGTACATTCACGATCGTAAACAAAACAAGTTATGAAAAACAAAAACAACAATATTTTGATGTTTCTCGTTTGCCGCTTTTTTAATGTGGGCTACGAAAATATGGCATCATGTCAGCCCCCTGACGTCAATGAGGTTTAAAAAGGTGTGGCAGATGAAGACATTTGATGGTATTAGTAGCGAAAAATCAGAAAACGACGTCAAACTACAAAAACAAACCGCGTCGGACAATGGGGTTTGTTTTTGCAGTTTTACGTCTCGCTTCATCGTGATTGGTCGATTTACGATTCCACCCACACCATGATGAAATTTCTTCATTGCACTAACACCACTTAACCAACATTGCCACACCTGTATATATCACATTGGGTCTACGTAAGTCTCTTTGTAGTGATAGTGGCATGTATTCATGCTTGTAATCATTCGATTCTTCATACATACATGCTACATGTATACATGCTATATGCAACATATACACTCAAGTACTTTTTTTACACGGTTTAGTTTTTTGAGTATTAAGAACGGGGTAACTTATGTCGAATTTGTTTATTCAATCCGGATTGGAACTGGATGAACTTTTTGTGTTCATTTGCTCCTATCTGACAGTTAAAATTCATCCAGTTTCAACCCGGATTGAATAAACAAATTCGATATTAGAGACCATTTATTTATTTCTCAATATATTTGAGAGTATCTTTTCACTACACTTCTAATGAAACGGCAAGCATGCGTGCGTATTCATACAGAGTCGTATTATAACCGAACAGTACAGCTGTGGCTCATTTTTCCAACACAGATATCAAGTTCGCCGAGGTTTAATCGTCTCGCAGTAAAGAATTTGCGATCTGTTGGGACAACGAACTTGTGTCATTTTTTGTGCCACACTTCACTAACACAGACATCAAATTGGACTAGGTTTAATCGCCTTCGTAAGAAATCTGTTGTCACGAGGGGCCTTTGATACTCTCTCTGGCGTACTTCCCAAGCAAGGACATCAAAATGGTCTAGGTTGAACCACGGTGTTAAGAAATCTTGTTGAAATGAGGAAACTTGGTCACTTGCTTTGGCTTACTTCCCAAGCACAGATGTCAAATTGGTATAGGTTTAGATCATCGTTAAGAATCTTCCAACCAATCACGAAGCGAGAATTCTGGTAAAACATAGGTTCATTATTTTTAATTTTTCAATAGTTCAACATCAAGAATCCATACTTTTCTTCTTTTGAGTCAATTCTTAGAAGATTTTCCGATCGATTGGTGTAAGAATATTGAAAATCGATAGGAAAACCGCTGAGCTATTAGCGCTCAAAACCCTTCATTTTTCGTGACGCTCGCATTTTTCGATTTTTTGGAATGACACCCTATCTCAAAACTTGCCGTAAGACGTAGTCCTACGTCAAAAGTAATGCAAAATTTTTATCCTAGTGCACCGCTAGGCCTCACGGGCAGCTGATTCCTCAGGAGTTATTTAACTCGCGAGTAAGCTCAGCAGAAAGACGATGTGAGTTTGTGCATGCGCGAGTGTGTGGGTAGTAGAATGTCTGCACACAGTACCGGCGGCTGTTTCTTTTATGCCTGCGTATGCGGCGTAAGCGTTGAATGCTGTTACTCATACTCTTTCGGGTGTGTGTAGGCATGGATGACTTCTCGCTCGCTTCGCAACATTGGAGGAAACGCGTTACAGGTGTCTGACTCGATGATGAATAAGCATCAGGAGGGCCGATTTCAACCAAGGGTTTGTAGCAGATTTTAGATTGGTTTTGGGGATAGGTTCGTGATAAAAGGTCATGACTTCGCAAGGGATCTGTTTCATTGGCATCCGTGTGAAAACCACTGTTTTGTGACGGATAAGAGTTCGGATATACACAGCCGTAGGTGCCTCACTAAGCGGATTATGTCCTTCATTAAGCCCCATGATAACCTGCCGCAGTTTCGGCATGCATGCTACAATTGACAGTGGACTTCAGTTCATCTCAAAAGAGCTGATTGCACCAAATTGTCCACGGGTTCGTGCAGTATTGAAATACTGTGGGATAATGAAGCGAAAGCTGAAGATGAAGAAAACAGTCACCAGTAACATAATTTCCTATGTTTCATCCTTAGAAACTGTTTCGATTAAAAAATTAATCAATGCGGGATACTTTCCAGGACGCTTAGTAATCCGGGACAAGCCATCCAAATCCGGGACAGTCCCGCATAATCCGGGACGTCTGGTCAGCCTAGGCTAGCAACACGAAGGATCGGAAATTAACAGTGGTACTTCACTTTGTCGAGACACACTTGTGTCTTGTCGAAGCGAATGGCACTATGTACTAAGTACACAATTTAACCGAATTAACGCGAGCAAAAAGAAATCGAGATCGAAATAATTTACGAGCGATCGCACACTACGTGTTGACTTGGCAACGTTTGTCACTCGAATCTTGTACCATTGATCATATAATAAATAAAAATTGCGTGGTATCTGAGTGGCCCCCATGCATCACAGCATCATCTATTTATCGCTATCAAGGTCTTTATGCGCCTTGATCACTACATTAATATTCTTCGAAATATCTCAATGCCTAACAGATGACAATCCTCAGTTAATCATAAGATCATGTTTATGTATGGCAGCCTTGTCCGAAAACTATCAAGTAAAAAAAAACATTTTAGTTCATTTGCTATGAATTTAGCATCATAGGGCTTGAAAATTAAAAACTACAAGGTATACAGCCCTAAGGGTTGTACGAAAGGGTGACGTAGGACTGTGTCATATAATACTCATTATATTAATAACATGTTTTAATCGATGAAGTATAACTTTATGTCTGATCATTAAATCAAAGACTAATGTAAACTGCATTTCTGGCATATGCATATTTGAGTATTTGTGAGTATCATTGTTTGAGTGTTTATTTGTAAAAGAAGAGCGAAATATTCTGATTTAATTCTTCATTGAAGCAATGGTGGTTTTGAAAAAAACCGTTTGAAATTGTTTGGTGGCCCTGAAAAGAACTATGTTTGAGCTGATAGCACTTCTTAAAAATCAGTACTATAATTACTGTTGCCAATATATAGATGGATGTCGCTATTCGGTCCTTTAGACTCTAGGATGATGGTTGCCCGCTAATACAGGAGTGATAGGAAATACCAAATCACTGTAAAGTAGAAATGGATTAGTTTTATCAAAATACTGACCGTCCGTCAGTGCGATCGTGTGGTAAATGAGCAGACGGCGAACCTAGTGTGCAATTTTATAGTCACTGGCACTGCCGTTGCTACTTGTAAGCTAGTGTAGGTATGGGAGAAACTAGATCGGCTGCTGCTGCTGCTCAAATAATTATCCGAATGGAACGTTAACCATTTAGAAAGTGTAGAAAAATCTTTCCATTCTTCAATTACTATAGTTCTTATAAGAACTGTTTAAGACCACAACGGCCTACTGCTGAATTTGCTGCCCGTCAGTCGATCCGTTTCCATTTGCCTTCAGTGTTGGTTTGCGAAAATTACCGCCAAAATGCCATTGGGTTTGCCTCGAATTGTCATCGAAGATGACATTAATTGCCACAAAAGTCCTTGGATTTGCCTCCAATTGCCGCCAAAATGCTATCTTTTTACCTCCCAATTGCTATCGGTGTTGCCTCCGATCGCTGGTGTTGCCGCCAAATGCTGTTGCTTTCGCCACCAATAGCCGTCGATGGTAAATACTGACCGTCCGTCAGTGCGATTGTGCGATGAATGAGCAGATGGCGAACCAAGAGTACCATTTTATTATAATCACTGGCACTGCCGCTGCTGCTTGTAAGCTAGTGTAGGTGGTGGGGGAAACCAGATCAACTGCTGCTGCTGCTGCTGCTGCTCGAATGATTATCCGACGCTGAATGAGCAAGCATTTTCCATGGTATAACGCAAAATGGAACGTTAACCATTTTAGAAAATGTAGAAAAATCTTTCCATTCTTCAATTACTATAGTTCTTATAAGAACTGTTTAAGACCATAACGGCCTGCTGCTGAATTTGCTGCCCGTCAGTCGATCCGTCGATGATAAATAAAATACTGACCGTCCGTCAGTGCGATAGTGCAATAAATGAGCAGGCGGCGAACCAAGTGTACCATTTTATAGTCACTGGCACTGCCGCTGCTACTTGTAAGCTAGTGTAGGTGGTGGGGGAAACCAGATCGACTGCTGCTGTTGCTGCTCAAATGATTATCCGACGCTGAATGAGCAAGCATTTCCCATGTTACCATGGTATAACGCAAAATAGAACGTTAACCATTTTAGAAAGTGTAGAAAAATCTTTCCATTCTTCAATTACTATAGTTATTATAAGAACTGTTTACGACCACAACGGCCTGCTGCTGAATTAGCTGCCCGTCAGTCGATCCGTTTCCATTTGCCTTCAGTGTCCGATAGCCGTCGATGATAAATAAAATACTGACCGTCCGTCAGTGCGATAGTGCGATAAATGAGCAGGCGGCGAACCAAGTGTACCATTTTATAGTCACTGGCACTGCCGCTGCTACTTGTAAGCTAGTGTAGGTGGTGGAGGAAACCATATCGGCTGCTGCTGCTTAAATGATTGTCCGACACTGATTGAGCAAGCTATCGAACAATTTCGCATGTCTGCGATGGGAATAATGCAAAATGTAACGTAAAGTGCATCGTGTGGGATTCACGTTGGCCATTGCCCGCTGATTCCGCTTGTCTTCGGGGTCGGTGTTGCCGTCAATAGCCATCGATGTTGCCAATTGGATTGGAAAAGGGGTGTGGCTTACAAAGTGGTCTCAAAGGTTATCATTTGGATCCAAATCCTTTGGTGTATCTAATTGTCGTCCGTGCCTGTGAAGCTAGGCGATCACAAGGGAAATGTATGGGAAAATTCGGCCTTAAACACACATTTTCACTATTTAGCGTATAAAAAATTATTATTAATATGTTACTATAAAATTGCTGGACATTTTATCTATCCAACAACATATTTACTGTTATGTTTTGTTCAGTAGTATAGTAGCTATTAGCGTTTGAAATATTTCATTCAAACGTTACACTTCTATTTTTCGTTTTTACAAAGTGATACCCAGTCCCAGTATAGTAAACAAAGACGTAGTCCTACGTCAAAAAAATAAAAACTCTTTTTCCATCACTTATAGTTTCCAATTGGAATCTCTTGGCGTATGCTACAAATGCTTCAAAGAGAAAACAAATGAACACCAACACTTACACGTTACAATAATGATACAATGTATAAATTCTTTCGGCACAGAAACTCTTCAGTGATATCACTTCGGAGGTTTAATTACGAAAAAGGCCTATCAATTTAGGTTTTTTTTTTCTAATTCCCGTCGTAGTAAGTAATTTTCCGTCCGAACTAAAAATCACAACAATGTTTACGAAGCTAACGGGCACGTATTTGTGTAGGACGGCATGACAAATGTTATTCTGCAAAATTTCTAGAGGTCAGGCAAGTTTTCCTGGCTGTAGAATAACGACAATGCCTTGCGTGAGTTATTTTCATTTATGAATGACGGAAATTAAAACGATTAGTCGACATTGTCTTCTTCGTCGCACGAAAAACTTCTTTAATGAGGGGGAGGGGGAGGGATCCTATACAAATGAAATGCAAATTTTCTCATAACTCGAGAACTAATCAAGCAAATAGAACCAAATTTGGCATGTGGAGGTTTTTGGAGGCAAAAATATTTTCTATGGTTAATTAGGACCCCTCTCACTTTAAGAGGCGGGGGGGGGGGCTTCTTCACAAATGGAATACAAATTTCCTCATAATTCGAGAACTAATCAAGCAAATGGAACCATATTTGGCATGTGGGTGTTTTTGGAGGCAACCATTTTTTCTATGATGAATTAGGACCCCTTAGGAGGGGGGCTCCTATACAAATGAAAAACAAATTTCTTCATACCTCGAGAACTAATCAAGCAAATGGAACCAAATTTGACATGTAAGTGGTTTTGGAGGCAAGATTTTTTTCTATGGTGAATTGAGACCCCTCTCCTCTTTAGACAGCGAGTTATGACCCATCTCCCCTTTGAGAGGGTGGGCTTCCATACAAATGAAATGCAAATTTCCTCTTATCTCGAGAACTAATCAAGCAAATGGAACCAAATTTGGCATGTGGGAGTTTTAGATGGCAGAAATTTTTTCCATGGTGAATTACGACCCCTTCCCCTTTTAAGAGGGAGGCTCCCATACAAATGAAATACAAATTTACTTATAATTTGAGTACTAATCAAGCAAATGGAACCAAATTTGGCATCTAGGGCTTTTAGGGGGCAGAATTTTTTTCTATGATGAATTAAGACCCCTCCCCTGTTTGGGAGGGGGACTCCCATACAAATGAAATTTAAATTTCCTTATAACTTGAAAACTAATGAAGCAAATGGAACCAAATTTGGCATGTGGGTGATTTGGAGACTTGAATTTATTTAATGATAGAGACCTCTCGCCCCTGTGGTATTTTTGCGAAACTCAGAAACTAATCGAACTCGAGAAATTCGAGACTCTTCCATAAAACATTAGTCAATAACAAGACCACAAAAACTATCTATAGTAACACTGGATCATTCAGGACGAGACGGCCGCGAGTGTTGCCGGTGACCCGCCGTCGGAAGCGCCGCCCACTGGAGGGAGGCAACTCCCCGCAGAAATCACTACAGTCAAGGTTTATTTGTTTTCCTAGGTCTACCTGAGTTTCCTGGAACGAGCGACAGCGAGTAAGGAGAGGATCGCGAAATGGTACTTTCCACAAAAAAGTTTTCCGTGAAATGGTACATTCCGCTTAAGATTTTTCGCAAAATGATATTCGGCGAAATGTTGTACAATCATGGCGAATATTATTATCCGCTTTCTGGCTATGCAATGAGGGGACAGGAGAATTATTTTCTACTTTACTGTGAGGAAAAATTGCAAATTTGTAAATGAAACTACCCATTCCTGGTTACTAATAAGCATTAACATAAGCAGCAAATCAGCGTATCTGGCATTTTACTCTACACGTTGTTGTATATTAGCTTTTTGACTGCATAGGTGTTGTAAATTGGCATCCAAAATTGTATTCAAATTCTTCGTGTCGGTAATTAGCTGTAAATTAGCATTGTCAGCACTATAAGAAGGTTATCAGTAAAGTAGCTGTATATTCTGCATTTAAGCAAATAGCATTTAAGTAGCATTTAAGGCGACTTAAATGCTTATCGGCGTACATTTGAATAGCATTGGTGATGCTTATTGGTTACCTGGGATGTTTCATAGTTACGTAACTGCCGAAATGAATCATCTAAGGTTGAACTCCTCAGAAACTCAAAACTCGAGATTGTGACAAAGATCATTCGAGATTCATGATTTATGTACAACACAGGTTAATTTGCAGCAATACGAAGTTTGTCGGGTCAGCTAGTATTTATATAAAACATATATCGTGAGCAATTACGCTGTAATGCATTATTGTGATGAGATGTAGTTGAATATGTCACTGTATCCAATTCTTGCGAGACATAATTTAGGATTAACCATTGTTTAATAGCTCGAAAATGCGATTATGATCTGTTTGTTCTACCATGCCCAATTTGGTGGAGCTACTCATAAGAGATAGTTACGCTATAATACTCACAACACTTTATTGTTTCATTTCCAATTGCAAATTTGCTTAATTATATCAAATTTGCCTTTCCAGATTCAATTAACATCGTTTAGGTGTAACCAAATTGTGACCAAACTGTTTGTTCCCTCATAAGCTGTACTAATGATCTTCTTTTTTGGGTGCCCTTGGTTTAGTCCTTTTCGGTTTTATTTTAAAGCTTTACTGATATAAATATTATGTAATTGAACTGAAAATGTTCGGTAGTACATCTAAAAAATGTATTAAGACAGGAAGTTTTGTGCTGAAACACTTTATCGGTTCGACTCATGCACCTTCCAGTATTGGACAAAAGGTAGGAGTCAAAATGACTACTTGTCAAGCATAACTACCAATACCCCCCCCCCCCCTTCCTTTCCGCTCTCCCCCACCTTCACCAAAAATTTTCATTTCTTTCCCTACCGTCCCTTCATCAATTGTAGAACCATCGTTTCAAAAAAAAAAAAAAAAAATATTAATAATTGTAAATTGCCAACACAGTCAACAATCACCCAAACCATTCAGTCCTTTATATCTGTGCACCGCGCGCGAAGCTCAATCCTTCGTAGACTACTCTTTTTTTTTAACTACTAACAACAATTACAAAATCCATCATCATCATCTAGACGAACATAATAGTTTTTACTCTCTTCAATAAGGCCATTACAAATATTTTAAAAAGTTTTTGTCCCTCCGGTGTTGAGCCACTGAAGGGGGGGGGGGGCGAAAAAAAAACAAAGTGAATTTTTTAATCGAGCAAAAAAAAATTGGATTTTAGGCATTCTTATTTTAAGTTCAAACGTGAAAACCAAATCTATTCTTGCTTTTAATATATACGTTATTAATTTCCATGCAAAAATCTACGAAAAAAAGACAAAAACGAAAGATATTTTTTTTAGCCGATTTTCGGAAATTCCGTTGTTTGAATTTCCATTTCTATTTCATGCTAGAAGCGTTAACTCAACTCGTATACTCATTTTCCAAGTTTTTTAGGCTGTAGAGCCCACAGACAATTGATTTTATAATAAAAATTACCTCATATCCTACAAATTATTTTTTTGCCCCCCGATTTTTCAAGCCAATTTCCAAGGGGGGGGGGGAGGTGTGACAAAAACTTTTAATATGATTTGCAATGGCCTAATTACTAAAAAGCTATATTGGTGTCCATGCAAAATTATCCGTTTTATAAACTTCGCCAAGCTAAAACATGAAATACAAAAAAAAAATTTAAAACTGTTCAAAACACAGCTTTGACGTGTGAAATACTTTGCCTTTTGAACTCGGTCAGCGTTGTCGCTCGTTTAATGTGAGCAGGCATCGAATTGAATAAATTAATACCTTTAAAAAACAATGAATTCTGTGAAGCACATGATATAAAATTTGGTGTTCTAATTTCTAAGGCGCTTCTAGTGTTATATCTATAAATATCACTCCCTCTTACAATTCGATTACACAAATATCGAGGCAGCAATCCATTCACTATTTTATAAATGAACACCAACGTCAAGAATACAACGCGCTGCTTCACCGATAACCACTGCAAAGCATCTAGCATTAACGCCGAGGGAGTGAATCTATTGCATCTTAAAATCAACCGCATTACTTTATTTTGCAAGCGCTGTAATCTCGATATTTGTGTTTCAGTTGCCAAGAACAAAATGGAAGCGCAGAAGTCCAAGTGTGGAGAGATGATTGATTTATAGAGATGAATCTTATGTCGAATTTGTTTATTCAATCCGGGTTGAAACTGGATGAATTTTATCTGTCAGATAGGAGCAAATGAACACAAAAAGTTCATTCAGTTCCAATGCGGATTGAATAAACAAATTCGACATTACTAAAAGTGTTCAAATCTTTCTTCAAACGACAGAGAATTCAGTATTTCTTGGTAATTTTCTTGATGACATTGTCAATGTGTACATCAAACTTTAGTTTATCATCAATAATAACGCCAAGATACTTGATTTCTCGTACGCGTTCAATTGTCTCATCATCAATTTCCACAGAGACATCTTCATTTACACGGTTTCGCGAGGCTACCATAAATTTAGTCTTACTGATGTTTAGCTTTAGTTGTTTGAATTTCAACCATCTGCTCAGCGAACGTAAATCCTCATTCAAGTGTGCTGTAACATAATCGAGTTTTTTAGCTGCAATAAATAGTACAGTATCATCAGCAAAAAGGTTAATATCACAAAAACGTAACACTCGTCTCATGTCATTGATATACATAATAAATAAAATAGGCCCTAAGACACTTCCTTGGGGCACTCCAAGAGTATTACCCACGGGTTCAGAAATAAAATTATTAAAAATAGTCCTCTGAGTCCTGTCACACAAATAGCTCTCAAACCATTTGTAAACAGTCTCCACCATTCCAAAGCGCTTAATACTTTGCAATAGCAAGGGCCTAGATATTGTTTCAAACGCGCGTTTCAGATCCAAAAACACAGCAACGATAGCATCTTTACGCTCAATGTTTTCTTTCCATTTCGCCAACACCAGATTCAATGCAGTTTCACAAGAATGACTTTCCCGATATCCTGATTGTTCTGGTATTAGCAAATCATTAGAATTAAGATAACTCAACAGTTGGCCTTTAACAGCAAGTTCCAAAACTTTTTCTAAGGTGTCTAACATGTTGATGGGACAAAACTCTTCGGCTTTAATCGTACCAGCAACTTTTTGTATAGGAACTACTAAGGATTCCTTCCAAACTTGAGGCACGTGCCCAGTCTGCAACGATTCATTGATTAGGCCAAGAAGTCGTGTCCAATGACATCAAAGCAATCTTGAATAACTCTAGCGTTAACATTATCTATTCCAGCCGTTTTTTCCATTGAAAAACAAATATCTTTCAACTCTTCTATCTGTTGTTTTTATGGTGGTCAATTTTCCTCTGCAAATATTCGCTCCTTGTCTTAATCAGAGATTGTGAATATGTATTTCGCATTTCTGTATACTTGTACCGATGATAGCTACTGTTAGCTTAACTGAATACTATTGAATTTAGGATTACGATTGGCACCACTTGAAAGTTTGTAGCTTTTATTCACATTTTCGTAATTGAATGTAAACTGTTGTAGATTGAAAATACTGAAATAATTATTAAATATGCATCTTTCTAGATCGTGGCTCCAGAGGACGTACCGCAACACAGTACTGTTGAAAACACTGGTACGTTTGGAAAACTCAAGCAGACACTCTCATCGTCTCTTTTGACCGCACAAGATAAAGGTATGTATGCGATATTTATGGACAATTATGTTTCGGTGTTAGAAGATACTAAATTTAGGATGGAAAACAAAATAGAATTTACTCTCGTGCATTGACAAATTTGAGTAAAAACTGCCGGCGTGTCGCTACCTGCTGCGATGGTGAGAAAAACGAAAACAAATGTCAGATGCGGTACATTTCATAAAAAAATTTCAGTAAATTTAATTTTTAACTGGTTTTCGATTGAAGACTTTACTAAATTTTTATCAGGTTTTGTAAGAAATTTGCTGTTTTACTTTAAAAACACTTTTAAAATAGTGAATTGAAAGAGCATAAATTTGAAGAATACTGTAAAAGTTAGTGTGGCGACTTAACTAATCGAACACAGAAGTGATCCTAAAGCGGTTTTTGCATATTATTGGAATGTTTTTCTACTTTACAAGATCCCTATGCTTGTTTTGTATCGGTTCAAGTCAAAGTTCTGGAGATTTGAATATCTTTCAGTCTTATCGAACCATGTTGCTCCGGCACTACATGAAAATATGAATGTTCTCTTTAGTTATCCTGTATCTTGCTTGCTGCCTGGTTTATATTAATTTCACAAAAAACAAGTTTTTTACCACTCAAGCACGTGGATTTTTATAATTTAGCGTGAAATGTAACCTGTTTGTTGTCGCATAAATATACAAAAACATTATTTTCTCGTATATACCGTAAACAAACCACTGACAAAGTATATACCAAAAATAAAGTACTCAATTTTCTTACATTTTGCAATAATAATTTTACTTGTACATTGTTTCACTACATTAAGAAAATTAAAAAAGTAAACTTTTTTCCGATTCTTCAAGCAAACTGTAAACTTTCTCACCGTTCGTCTAGTTCCAAAGACCACCACCGTCAGCGCATAAGTTTCTGTCGAACAGGTCAATATTACTTGTTGGGCTTCTTTTCTAACACTTGGCTTATTTACTTTCCTTGTGACATTCGTCGATGAGCGATAAGCTTATTAATTTTTTTTACGTGTTTGTGTGTTTTGGGATTACCCTTGCTTGAATGCTTGCTCTACTTTACTCACTTTGTTTCTCATCAAAGTATTGTCCCTCATTATAGCCATCCCTGGCGGGGCTGATTAGTACATTTAACCTAGAGCACTGAATACAGAGATTGGCCATAGTAATTCAGTCGCTCGCGAGAACTTGTCATCATAAACCAGCGACACACGTTTCACGTAATCAGTAAGTGACGTTGGGTTGCGAGTTTTTGAGTGACATGGCCAGTCCCTTAATTCAGTGCTCTAATTTAACCACAAACTATACAGACAACACGCGAACGATTTTTCCACGTCCCAGAAGGGACGTGAGCAAGTAACTCACGGTCCCTTCACTGGTACTCATTTGTCTCATTTTAAAAAAGTACAAGGGTCCATGCCTAGTGGCACGGGCGCAGGCTTGAAGTAGGACTACGAATGTAGCGCAATTCGTCTTCCAATGCTAAAACCGGTGATTTTTGTATGAATTTCATATATAGATGCTCAGGTTGCGCATTAAAGAATTGTGTTCTTACATGTTTAACATCTTCCAGAGCAATCGTAACACCAGACAGAGCATTTCCCACCAATTTAAACCCTTCTGCTTCCGCGACCAAAATTTGGGTTTTCTAGCTTATTTAATATTCTATTATAGCAGCTTATTGTCAATTGCAAGTAAAATTGTACCATCCAAAGTGTGATATCGCTCATAAAGTGCTATTTTGCATTAAATCGTTTCGGTATCTTCGGCGCACTTTTTCGTTATCTTCCAAGCAAGTGCGCCGAAGAGACCGAAACGATTTAAGCTAAAATAGCACTTTTATGAGCGATTGCGCACTTATCGATTGGACAATTTTCCTTGCAATTGACAATAATAGATCGATGTTTCGAATCCAACACGGTCGGCGTAATTTCCACTCCACACCAAACAATAATCGGCTGCTGCCGAGTTTTACCACCTTTGCCGCGTCCGGACAGGGAGATAAAATCGTAACTCTCATTATTATTTGTAACCCAAACAACGCAAAAATGATGCCGTTCGTAAAATCAATTCAACTGCTTCATATACTTATTCAGTAGTTCTTAAAAGAACTGATTGTTTTCTACCAGCTGTTAATAATACAAATCGAAGAAATTTACTGCTTGGCAGCAGCTTTTTTCGGACCGCATTCTCCGCTAGAACTTCTTTTGGCTTTGGAGTTTACGATGCCTTTGCTATGGTCTTCATTGACTTAGTAATCTTGCTTCTCGCTAGCAAGTTTGGTAGGCGAACGAACCGGAAGCGCCAGTTTTTTGTTTGGACCGGCTTTCTCTTGTTGAAAACTAACTTCAAAACCTTTTTCACGAATGTGTCCAACCTTGAAACGTCACAATTGTAGCTGGCGGCGATATACTTCTAGACGGCTTGCAACGAGGATCCGTTGACTCTTCGGTTTATTGGCGTATCGCTTAGTGAATTTGGATGTCTTCGTTGCCTTATTCCGAGGAAGTAGCAACAGTTGAAGCTCAACGATTTTCGAGCCTATTCTATAGAGCGTAAATTAAATACAATCAAACTTTGATCCCTTTGATTCAAAGGGAATTTAATCCATAGCTCTTCTCCTATATATTTCTGTCATCCGTGTTAGGGAAGCATTGGCGTGGGAAGGCAAAATTTTTTAGCAAAAATAAAATTAAAGCAACGTCATGAGTTAGAAGACCGCATGGTGAGTCACCACATATTTAACGTTTTATAAATCAAATCAGAAGAAATTCTTCATGATTTAAAGAATCAGCGACATTTGGAAATTTAATTAAAGAAATTTAGTATACAGAAAATTTTCATCTCTTCATAAACAAATTCGTTCGTCCTAAAAAGAACGGGTTGTGGTCATTTATGTGGTTGAAAATCCGGCCAGCAGAATGGCTTGAATGTTTGAAACAACACCTCCCAGGGCAATGGTGACAATGGTTACCGGACAGAGCATTTTCCATTAATTCAAGCTCTTCCGCTGCCGCAAACCCGCAACCAAATATTTTAATACAGCAGATAATAGATCGATGCTCCGGTACCAACGCGTTCGGCGCACTCTACGCCAAACAATGATCGGCTTCTGCTGCTGCTGCTGCTGCCGCTGCGCTGCGTTTTACCAATTTGCCGAGTCCAGTGAGGGAGATATAACCGCAACTCTCTGCTGTCTGCTCTGCACCGTACCGATGCCAATGCGAAAATGATGCCGTTCGCCGGCTTACTTCTGATTATATACCAGAGCAAACGGCAGCAAGTTGTAACAAAGGCGGATCAACGTAGGACAGAGAATCATAGACACGAAAGAAAGGCGGTACAACGTACAACGAAACCGTACATTGTTTAAACAAAACCGGTGTCCGGTGCTTCCTTAATGAAGAGCTACCAGTTTCTGCAGAGCAACCTAATATGAAGCATCGTCTTCATGCCACCGTAAACCAGTGGAAAGGCCGCAAAGCGCGATAGGAAAAAGAAGAAGAAGCCACGCCACTAGGAGAGCAACGCTATTTTCTTTCATTTGATGCCGACAGGGATGGCACGGCAACGGGCATGGCAAACGTGCACTTACAGTTGTGTGTGATTGTGCCGGGTGAGTTTGCCAAGCGCGCCGTCTCGGAAGGTACCAAAGTATACCGGCCTATAGTAAATGTATCTGGTCAGGCTTCTGTAACTATACAACAATCAGCCCTTTTTAGGGCCTAATATATAAATGAAGATGCAATTTGAGTTTCTCACTAAATGCTTAGTCTCGAATTACGAAGTGGCGCACTTTTCTTTTGCCAGATAATGTGGCTTACTCGTTTCATGTTTTTAGAAAGAATCTTAAATTCGTATTATTTTGCATGTGTAGGTATATGAACAATTGTGTTCAGAAATATTCTTCGGAAGGTTTGTCTTAATACAGTTTAAACATGTAATTTCTGACGGGCTCGTACTTCGAACGCTCATACTAAACTGCCAACATCACTTATAATGTGAGAAAAATCAATTTAACTACTTCGTATATTTTTATTCAGTAGTTCTTAAAAGAACTGATTTTTTTCTACCAGATATTAGTAATGCAAATCAAGGAAATTTACATCTAGGCGGCAGTTTTTTTCGGGCACCTTCTCCGGTGGAACGACTTCCTTTGACTGGGGCTTTCGGCGCCTTTGCTACGGTTTTCATTGACTTAGTAGATTTTTGTTCGGGGGCACCCACATATTTACTCCAGTAGTACAGCTTTAATCGGAGCCACCTTTGCAGCAGTTAGCAAAGATAAATTGTTTTCGTCCGTTTTATCAACCTTGAACGAATCGGAAGCGCCTGTTGTTTTTGTTTTGACCAGCTTTTCGACAGCTAATTTCAAAACCTTTTTCACGAATGTGTCCAACCTTGGAACGTCACAATTGTGGCTAGCGGCGATTTACTTCTAACGGCTTGCAGCGAGGATCCATTGATTTTACTGGGTATTGATAGCAGCAAAAACCATATCGTCCGCTGGCGGACGAGTCGGTGGCTTCTTCGGTTTGTTGGCGTCTTGCTTGGTGAATTTGAATGTCTTCGATGTCTTATTCCGAGCAAGCAGCACCCACTGAAGCTCAACAATTTTCGCGCGGATTCTATAGAGCGTAAATTAAATACAATCAAAGGTCAGCTTAACCCATAGCTCATCTCGTATATATTTCTGTCATCTGTGCTAGGGAAGCATTGGCGTGGGAAAGCAAAAACATGAAAATAATGAAATAATGAATATCCGTGTAATATTTCCTCAATTATTAAACGTCTGTTTGGGAAACATGGAATCTATTGTATTGTTATGGATTTTTTGAAAAATTTCCAATCGATTGATACCAATATCTCTAGAATCTGTTGACGGATGACTGAGTTATAAGCGTGCAAACCATAACCACTTTTCGTTACATGTTCCCTTTTTGTTTTTCTAAAGTGCACCCCAATATAGAAATCAAAGAAGTAGTCCTACTTCAAAATGTTCGTTACCACGGTTAGCACCGCCGCAGCAAATGAAAATGTGACACAAGCCGGAATGATTGCTACCATACAGGTTGGACCAGCGTGGCAAAGGTCCCGATTTATCAAGCATGCGGACTCGAAAGAAATTATTACAACTAGGCAGGTGATCGATTACAACTAGTCAGGAGAACATAAGCAGCAGCATAAACCACAGCTAATGATTGTTCGAGCAGGCAGACTGGGCCCTTTTCGATAGTCACTTGTCAACCACGATCCAAGAACACCGCTCGAGTAGTATCCCAGAGTTTACGAACATGATTGTAAAAGCTACTGAAGTCGCAATTCCCAAAACAAGCTCAAAATTAGGCAGGAAGGCTATACATTGGTGGTCGCCGGAGGTAAAAAAAGCGGTGAAAGCAAGGCGAAAATCTCTCCGGGCTGCAAAACAAATGGCAGATCAAGACCCTTCCAAGGAAGCAGTCATGGAGTGATATCGTACCCTACGAAACGAATGCAGGCAATTTATCCGGAATGCAAAGCGAGAGTCGTGGAAGAACTTTCTGGATGGCATAAGTGAGGAGCAGACTCCAGCTGAGGTTTGATGTCGAGTCAATTCCATGAATCCACGGCGGCGATCCACGGGGATTACTCTACAAATCGAAGGCCAGTTCACGCGCAACACAAACACTGGCAAATGCACTCGCTAGTCCTTTCGTGGACGTGTCATCGATCGACAACTACTCTCTAGTTTTTGTCAGAAAAAACAACGTATCAAACGAGTCAATTCATAATACCACCATCTCGGAATCTGGGCAGAATGAATATATTAATTCTTTTTACTGAATATTCAAAAATTCACTAGATTTCCAATGGACATTCAGTGAAGGGTCAAACTAACGTAATGTCGTCGATATACCACGAAAGTATTGCTTTTTAACGATTTACCAGCTATTTTCTTCACACACAAAATTACATCGGTTAGCGTATTTAGGCATTTTTTCTTTATTTTGCTTATAAATTTGACAGCTGCGCTGTTAGAAATCGGCAGTTTAATTCAAAAGTGTTTATTTAGTCTATAGAAACATTTCCCATCATTGGTTTGCTTCAAAAAATTATTGTTTATGAAATATGATAAGTGTCCGTCTTTCCCGCAGTGTCCGTCTTTACTGCCCTTCCCCTACCAAGAACGGTGTAGAGTATACGGCGTACGAAGTCAATGAATTTTTTATTTAGAGTTTTATCTTAGATCAATCCCCTTCATTACATTTTAGTGATAGTAATAGTTTTGGCTTTCGTCGTGTTGATGGAAACGAGATCACCAATGCCATTTTGTCGGTTAAGTCAAATGCGCATGGTCTGGACAATATTCCTATTGCGTTTATTGCAATAATGTTGCCTTGGGTTTTACCGGTTATAACACACTTATTCAATTTAATTCTCTGCACTTCAAAGTATCCAAGAGACTGGAAGCTTGTGAAGGTAATACCTCTTAAAAAGAAGAGTAATTTAACCGTTATGTGTGCGACAAAAAAAACACCTTTAGCAGGGCGACAAGGGTACCCGGGTACCCAAAATTGATATTGTTATAACATCAACAATTTTAAACCGATTTCGTCGAAATAGGTGTCATTTGATTCGTTTATTTATCTAGTTTTGAATCATTTGGCCATTTGGCCACTAAAAGACATACGGGGCCCGAAAATCCGGAATTCCGACAGAGTGTCCGCTGTGAGGAAGAGAAATGATTGTATTGCAGGAAAATCAGTCATGCGGATATAAAAACTCTAAAAATTCATACAATGTACTATTTCATATAATGAGATGAATCAGGTTGGCCATTCCGGAGTAGGTTCCTGTGGGGTCATGGGTGGCCAGTCCAGGATTGGAGGTAAAACCTAGCAATATGGGTATCCAAGTTCTTGGAATTAGTTCGGTAGGTGATATTTTTTACATTTCGATGTATTTTGATTGGTTATTTCGAAAACGGTTTCTACGGGGTCACAGATGATACCGCAGGATTCAAGCATTGTCAGAACCGTTCAAAACGTAGAACCATCCGTTATACATTTGGAACCAGTTCCGAAATTATCAATCAGTACTAAACTGACCATTTCAATTAAAAACATCTAAAAGATCCGCTAAACCAATTCTAATATTGGATTAGGCACCCAACTCGCCATATGTATCCCTACAGGAACCAAATTCTGGAGTGGCCAATGCGATCTAAAGTCACCAATTTATATAATTAGATGAAAAAGGGTCCACAGTGTCAAGTTCAAAGCTAATAGGTTTACTAAAAGCTGATATTCTTTCAAAACATGCGGCTTCCCACGTTTTACCGGATGTTGCTCCGGAATTACCGATTCCCGGGAACTACTTGTCATTTGATGGCCAAACGCTTTATCTAATCAAAACTAGATAAATGTACGAATCAAATGCCACCGGTTTCATCCAAATCGGTTCAACATAACTAAAGTTATGAAGATAGCAAATCATGGGTACCTGGGTACCCTTGTCGCCCTCCTACGTAATAAAAAAATTCAAGTGACTCTCATTGCTAAACCCCTTTATGGATATGCACCAAAAAACCTCAATTACTTAAGATCTACGAGTTTTACGATGTCGCAAAATTTCAATGACGTATGTTTTAAATTGAATGAGTTATAACTATTTTAAAACTGAAAAGGTACCCGGGTACCCTGTCGCACACATAACGGTTAACTCACATCACAATTAATTTTTTTTTGAAATGGTGGTACTACAATTGATGAAGGGACAGTAGGAGAAGTAATGAAAATTTATTTTGGAAAATGGAGGGGAAAGAGTTGAAAGGCTAGGGGGGGGGGGGGGGGAAGGGGTAATTGGTAGCTACGCTTAATAAGTTGTCGTTGCGACTCCTACCTTTTGTCCAATGCTGGAAGGTGCATAGGTCGAACCAAGCTATTTGTCGAAGGACCAATGTTCGGTAGCCAGCGGAGAACATAGTGGACATAGTAGTTCACGAAAGATTCACTTTCACGCCGCTACCAGCGGCTATCCATTTTATATATTCAACATTTAACACTAAGCTATGTACAATATTTACACAAACTATTTCTAATAACGTACATTTAACTATCACGACGGTTAACGGGTATCACGGTGAACTGAACTAAACCCGGTGCTGCACGGGATATTTATAGATTCTCCCGAACAATATCACATTGTCGGGAGGAAAAAGAGCTATTCGCAGCATTGTTGCACTACCGTGAAAGCGTGCCAGCGGCAACGATTGTGCCTAGTCACAATCGTGACAGTGAGTCTTCCGTTAGGGCGGGCGTAGTCCCAAACATCCTGCCCTCCTTGAAAGCGCCCGCTTTCGAAAACCTTTTCCCATGTTGTAACGTGATTTGACGACGTCGAGAACGGGAGCACGAATACGACTCCGCTAACTGCTATGCAGCCGGCGTCGATTAAACGTGTCCGCGAACGACTCCGTCTAGTCGATCACTCTTCCTGCTTGCTTTTATGCTGGGTTTTTTATCTCCGTGTACCTAAGATGCCTCGGTGATTCGCTTAGATCCTGATTGGTCGTGTTACTTGAATTCGACCCTTGTCGAATAGTGTGTCCGGTTCCTGTGCCAGTGGATAGTTTGTCTAATGCCAGATTTGTTGATGTTAATTTGTCCTGAAATCAACTTGCCGTAATAGTCGTCTTTAACCTTCAAAATGGATACTTAACTTTGGAGTGGGGTGGGGTGGCTATTTCAAGTCGCCCTGTTGACCGAAAACGCGCCGATCCCTTATTGCCTAGTTCCTGGATTCCTGCCTGCCACATTACCTTGTGGCTCAGTTCGGTTGATCCCGCACTGATGAATAACCTGGTGCATACAATCGGTGTGCACCTCGATTACAGAATTTGGATGCGATGATTATACCTGGCGCACACATCCGGTGTGCGCCTCGACTTCGGCGCTCAGTCCAATTTCACCATTGCTGGTCGTGGTTGGTCCCACACCAGTCTTTACTACGGCTAACATACCGTCCAACATGCCCTACATGCCGACAAGTTATTAAATGTTCCAATCCTCTATTGGAACCCATGACCGTAGTTGAGCCTATCGTTGTTGAATGCAACTGCACTCTGTCCCTTGACGTGGTTGTGCAGCTGCCGGATCGTGACGTCCCTTGACACGCTAATCCGCTTCCATGCACCCTTGAAATTATAGTGCCGACAGTGTTGCCTGTCCGAATCGACGAAACTGCTCCTTGCAGCTTGACTTCCCCGTGGAAGTGTACCTGGAAGACCCTGTGTCTTCCGAATCCAAATCCATCCATTAGCATCCACTAATTTAGTTAAGTTCCCATATTAACGTGAGGCCATCTTTAATTCGTATACACGCTCTTCTCAAACAAGGGTAACACCATAGTGCTCAATGGAACAAGCAGGCCTGTGATGGTGATGGGGCAGGTGGGATGATGATGCTTTCGTTGTCGCAACGTTCGATCACCAATGCCGAACATTGTTTCCCCGCCATGAAACAGCTGCCCTCCGTTATGCTGCTGCTTCTAGAGACGAACCATTTCGTCTGCTTGGTATGCCATTGTATACCTAGTTGCATCTGTAGAATCCGACTAACGTTATCTAGAGGTCATGGTGGGGTGCTGTTCGGTCGCCTAGTTGACCAGAACGCGCAGCCCCTAATTGCATTAACCGCTGGAACCGCCAGGTCGCTCCTGACATGCGACACGCTATGTTGGTTGAAGCTTAGCCAACTAGGGATGCTCTCGCCTGTACCTTGACATGTAGCCATATGTCCAATTAATTAGCCGCCGAAAAACCAAAAATACGAAATCTGCTCGCTTGTGAAGCAGATGAGTTGTAGCTGTAGGAACGAATAATACTCCATCGAGGTTTAACCATATATAATAATCCACCCAGTTAGTCCATCGCTGTGGATTGCAAATTGCTTTGATCCAAAACCGTATTGTCTAATGATTTCTTTTGAGGATACTTAACTAACGGGGGTGGTGGGGCGGCAGTTCGGTCGCCAGGTTGACCCGAACGCGCTACCCCTGAATGCCTTCCTCGATTGGAACCGCCTAACCACCTTAGACTAGTGGCTCGCCGCGCTGGCGATTTACTTCGTTGCCTATGCAACGAATTGCAATACGATAGCTCCAGTGCGAACGTTAACCAATTCCACCTTATCCTGTTTCCAATGACCACAGACGACGTAACCGTTGTTGTAACCGTAGCCGAAATATTATTAACCATAACACACAATTTTCCCGGATATGCCGTTTACATATTATTTGTAAGTGATCGTTGCGAGTATTATGAGTATTATGAAGAAATATTCCACCGTTTACCCGAGTGCTCATTGAGTCAAACCATACATCAATAACCAGACTAAACCCCGTCTGCCGATTTATAATATAGTCTGTTCAAGTTGAATCACAATCCAATAATGTCATTCTAATTTGCCGCACAAATGCCACTCGCCTTAATCCGAAACTTCCTTGCGTTTCTAAAGAATATTTGTGAAACATTCTAGACCAGCGGTTCCCAAATGGGGGTTCGCGAACCCCCAGGGGTTCGCCAAAACTTTAGTTCGCTGCAGAATAGTATAGGGAAATCCGCCAGGGGGTACGCGAACCGAAAAAAGGTTGGGAACCGCTGTTCTAGACCATCATCATCCACTCATAAATATTGATATTAACCGCAGCGCTCTAAACATTGTTTCCTCATTTTCCATTTCGTATTATTGCCCATTGCCCATTTGCCCGATTATGTTAGTCGACTCCTTGCCGTAGCTATCATATCCACTACCTCACACCTGCCTGTGATCCATTTGTTGTAGCTCCGGCTACACCTGATCGTCAATCTTTATGGAAGATTAAGTTGCTGCCAATTGAAGTAATCAAAGTGGACCAAACCAAAGTTACACAAAAGGCCGATTCCATCACTTCGAACCAAAGGAGAACCATATACAAAAGAGACAACTTCTTGCATTTTAAACCTTTTATTTCCATACCAATTCCAATTGCAAATTTCCACTTAATTTACACACAGTATTCGTCAATGTAAATTTTATCCGATTGCTATTCGCCGGCTCAGCCTCTTTCAATTCCAATTCGGCAAATTCCATTACTCGCTCAGTGCCTTGTAATTAGTTACTGAGACACCTTTTAGCAGGGTCAATAATCCTATATCCAGCTTCCACAATCCACGGGGTACAAATAGGCTGCTATGTCCAAATTTAGGATCATTTTCACTCGATTTACACGATTAGCTTCTTCCCGATCGAACATAATAAACTTGTGAGGACTACCGTAATGATCGACTGACGATCTCGATCTGTGAGCATGGTGTACACGGTACGTAAACATTAGTCAGTTGCACTTTCATTGTTACTGAGTAGTCACAATAAATTGTTTTAATCGTTTCGTTATTTCCCCTTCCTCAACGATGATTGGCCGCAACACTCGGTAAGTTGAATTTGATTCTATTAAAACCTTTGTTTAATTCAATTTGATTCACTTCTGGGACCTTTTTAAGCAAATTTACACGATAACCTGTTCCACTGAATTTAACAAATCGGTTCGAATTGGGCCATCGTTGATAGACCTTTCCTTGGCCTTCCTCATTTTACTTTGAGAACTGAGAGCGTTTTACAATGATCTTCGCTCTGTACATTTGGATTGGTGGGGTAACTATTTGTAAGTGTGCAATATTAACCAATTGGACTTGGGAAATCCGTTGTTCAGAGTTTATCACTTGGTCTCTATGACGAGTAACGATATACGAGTAGAAAATCTTTCTTCCTGAGATCGGGTAATGTCGCATGGCTTATTGGTATAGTGTAACTTGGGCAATTGATTGGAGGCAATTTAATGCATGTGAACGTTACCATTGTATGCGCGCACTGAACTGAGGGCTATATGATTATTTGGATCACAGGAAAACCTTAAAGTGCAATTTTTGATACCTGAGCGCAGTCTAATCCTACTTAAGGCGGTGTGGGCTTGCTTAATCCATAGTTGATTCGAGGAGGCATATTTGAATCTGATTAGTGGGTAGATGAGCGGCATTGTTCGTACAATATAATCCAATTGTCGAGATATGGGATAAAAGCGAATTCAAATAGAGATACTGATTAGCGTATAGCGCCTGCGCGTAGATTCCTCCTAATTCTCCATCCATAAGCCGCTGCTACCGATCCGGCTCGAAGGACTAATGTTCGGTAGCCAGCGGAGAACAAAGTGGACTGTATTAGAGACCGTTTTTCCGAGGGGCCGAGGGAGGGTAGTTCACAAAAGATTCACTTTCACGCCGCTACCAGCGGTTATCCATTTTATATATTCAACATTTAACACTAAGCTATGTACAATATTTACACAAACTATTTCTAATAACGTACATTTAACTATCACGACGGTTAACGGGTATCACGGTGAACTGAACTAAACCCGGTGCTGCACGGGATATTTATAGATTCTCCCGAACAATATCACATTGTCGGGAGGAAAAAGAGCTATTCGCAGCATTGTTGCACTACCGTGAAAGCGTGCCAGCGGCAACGATTGTGCCTAGTCACAATCGTGACAGTGAGTCTTCCGTTAGGGCGGGCGTAGTCCCAAACAATCAGAGATTATAACTGGATTCGAACCCACAACACCCGTGGTACTTATACCTTTGAACCATAAAGGCGCTGGACAAAAGGAGACTGCCCAACCCCCCTTATTAACCTTCCTAATGCATTAGAAAAAAGTTACATATTATGCATTAAGGGTCGAAAATGACCCAAGTTTTGAAATTGCTCTCATTCATCCATTTTCAATCCAAATTTCGTTTTCTTCACCTCGTTTGAAAGATATGGCCAAAAACTAGCACCCAAGGTATGTTGGGGAATATTTGTTGACTGATGGCCACTTCTGCGTCGGTTCCGGAACACCCACTACCAGGTCCCGGGGGACATTTTTATATTTTGAGATAATTCTTTTTGCGGCACATCAAATCACATTGGCTTGATAAAATAAGATTAATGGAAGTGCAATGGGAACATTTTGGACCCAAGCGGCCATTTCCTCATTGGTTCTGGAACATCCGGTACCCGGTTTTTGAGGACAATTTTAGATTTTAGGATGATTTATCTTGCGACACGTCAAATTACATCAGCTTGATAACGTAAGACTATTGAAAGTATAATAAAGACATTTTGAAGGCAAATGGCTACATCAGCATTGGTCCCGGAACATCCGGTACCCGGGTTTTGGGGCCATTTTCATATTTTAGGATAACCCATCTTGCGACACATCAAATCACATCGGCTTGATTAAATAAGACTGATGAAAATAAAATAAGGTCATTTAGAAGCCAAATGGCCATTTTACCATCGCTTCCGGAACATCCGGTACCTGGTTCCGCGGGATATTTTTGGATTATGAAATAATTCATCTTGCGGCACATCAAATCACAACGCCTCACAGTGCGTTGAGCCATAGACGTTTTTCACTTTTTTTAAATCGGGTATACTAAGTATTTCGAATTGTTTATAGATGCCTTCTGCTATATAAACAAGTATTAGTTTGCTTGGGAGAGCGCCACAACTACTATTACAAGCGTTCAAACTGCCAAGTTGGAGAGTGGATTTTACTTACAAATTTTGCTTTCATTTTTGAAGGTTATTCATCACGCTCGTAAAAGTTTCATAGTTTGTGTAATCAAAATCTTTAAAATGGAGAAAACCAATCAAGGTTAGTACAATAAATTTTGGTTATAGAAGGAATTCATTTTGACCTTGCTCCTAAAAAATCGCTCCATAGAAACGACATAGATATTGTCCTTCAAAAAAACAGAACTCTAAATTTGATTACTGATTTAAAAAATGTTCCACCGACTTCCAAGCTAAAATATACACAGAATAATTGCTCAAAGTGTCCTCTACAAGATCGAACAGGTTTTAGCTGCAACTACCTGCAACTCTGCAAGATATTTCAATATTTGTAGATCAACGTCAAGCACTGATAAACCGTCAGATTTCCGTTGATTCTACTATATTATGTTATCCCTGTTAAAAGAAACCACTGTTTATGAAGCTTAGTGCTATTACTGTTCAAAATTAAACTCAAAGCGATTTTATTTCATATAGCGAGTAAATATTTCTTTAAAAAAATTAATAAACTTAATGCCGGCAGCCGTTTTTTCCCACTTCTCGGGTTGATAATAATGACGAACAATCAATGATAACGGTTTTCCTGCTGGAAACTCGTTTCGTGGATCTAGTTAAAAGGTTTTAAAAATTGCCCAACAAAAACAGAACGTCGAGCTGCAGCTTTTGTCTCAAATTAGGCCACGGAAAATTATTATTTACTTTTCCGTTACGGCTTAGAATGGTAAAAAAGGCTTAAGTATTAGGTACTTAAACACTAGCTCTGTTCACAGATATAGATTTGTTAGTGCGAAAGTATATTTTGGTTAGAAATGCTAAACGTCTTTTATAAACAAAGCTTTCCAAGCTTTCATGCACTGAAGAAAAACTTTTCAATTACCGGAATTGTAGCCAAGGTTGATCTTCGAGTGCTGCTTAATCTAACACTAGATGGAATTGCTGAATTTACCAAAGTATTTCTAGTACAAATGCCGCTTTCACAAACAACTTTGGTAGTTATATAGCTGACGGTAACCCATATAATGATGAAAAACTTTTGCAATGCTTGCGAAAAAAATTGGCGTTTGGGACATTTTTGCCATTATGCAAATATTTTGAAACCTTTAAGCAAATACAAGCTTCGATTATCACAAACTACTTTTTTTTATTACACTAGCTTGATAAAATGTCTAAAACTAACAGTTTTGATTTTTGTCCCGCAGTCCCATACGTTCAACGCACTGTGCGCCTTGATCAAATAAGACAGTTACAAGAGCTATGGGGACCATTTGAAGACAAATGGCCATTTCATCATCGGTTCCGGAACATCCGCTGCACGGTTTATGAGAACATTTTTGGATAGGATAATTCATCATGCGCCACATCAAATCACATTGGCTTGATGAAATAACACTAATGGAAGTACAATGGAAAAATTTTGGAGCCAAAATTAGCATTTCACCATCGGTTCCGGACTATCCGGTATCCGGGTTTTGGGGACATTTTTGGATTACACAATCATGTGCCCCGAGTTACCCCGTTTTATTGTTCATTATAAATACCGGGTACCGGATTATATGCGTCTGACGCCCCATTATACTTCCATTGTTGTTATTTTATCAACGCGATTTGAGGTGCCGCATGGAGAATTATCTCAAAAGCCAAAAATGTCCCCCGAAACTGGTACCGGATGACCCAGTACCGATGGTAAAGTGGCCATTTGGCTTCTAAATGGCATTGTTTTACTTCCATCAGTCTTATTTTATCAAGCCGATGTGATTTGATATGTCGCATTATGAGTTATCCTAAAATACAAAAATGTCCCCAAAAACCGGGTACCGGATGTTCCAGGACCGATGCTGATGTAGCCATTTGCCTTCAACATGTGTTTATTATACTTTCAATAGTCTTATTTTATCAATGTGATGAAATTTGACGTGCCGCAATAGAAATCATCCTAAAATTCAAAAATGGCCTCAAAAACCAGGTACCGGATGTTCCGTAACCGATGGGGAAGTGGCCATTCGGGTTCAAAATGTCCCCATTGTGCTTCCACTAGTCTTATTTTATCAAGCCAATGTGATTTGATGTGCCGCAAAATGAATTATCTCAAAATATAAAAATGTTCCCCGGGACCTGGTAGTGGGTGTTCCGGAACCGACGCAGAAGTGGCCATCAGTCAACAAATATTCCCCAACATACCTTGGGTGCTAGTTTTTGGCCATATCTTTCAAACGAGGTAAAGAAAACGAAATTCGGATTGAAAATGGATGAATGAGAGCAATTTCAAAACTTGAGTCGTTTTCGACCCTTAATGCATAATATGTAACTTTTTTTTGCTGTGGCTCTTCTAGATGTCGCTGAAAGCTGAAACTCCCCCACAATGCTAATTTTCCAAAGTTAGGAAAAGTCAGAAAATTTCAAGTCTCTAGCTCTTACCGTTACTGAGTATCAAGCTTTGTAAGTATGCCGATGGGTCGAAAACGACCCCAATGCACTAGGAAGGTTAATGTAGTGACGTAACCGGTTTTGGGTTATTTTTAGACACACAAATTGTGTCTCTTCCTCCATCAACTGTAGAATATATTAATATTAATAAATATGTTTGACCGCATCTCAAGGTCAAGAATAAAACCTCGAGGTTGGTCTATTTTCATAGGAACGGAGCCTTTCTCCAAAAACCCGCGCTGAGAATCGCGGCTAACACGCTTATGGGGAGGCTATGGCTTATGGCTTATTTACACGAGAGTCCCTGCGTACGAATCCCTGCGCGCAGTCAATCGCTCAGCGTATATGGTTTACATTACTCGCTGGCTCGCAAGCGAATGCTATCCAGCTTTTTACGCGCTATAATGGTGGCCGCTATAAATTGTGTTCGCAATATGCGAACAATCTTTTTGACAACTCTGCATACATCAAATCTGGCACTCTTCTCTTGCAACACTACCGTGCTCTTTCTTTCGTTTACGTCAAAGAAGGAAAGCAAAACTGTGTAAACGAAAGAAAGAGCAACACTGCCGTACAGGATGTTTTGATGTATGCAGAGTTGTCAAAAAGATTGTTCACATATTACGAACACAATTTATAGCGTCCGCCATTATAGCGCGTAAAAAGCTGGATATAAATACAATGTGGAGAATCACTTTTTCCGAGGAAGGAGCAGAATTCAAAAGGCAGATTGCAAAAAAATAACATTCACAATTATATTTGGCTGCAAACAAAAATTCTAATAAGACGCTTGGAAATTTGTTCGGCTAGACGAGTGAAATTTTAAAAACCTGTATTTTTTACTGATAGGGTAATTGATCTTGAATGGACCTATTTAGCGCTTTTTAACACCACCACTCGCACTCCTGCTCAATTTACTCGTCATTTATAAATAACTAGCTGACCCGACAAACTTCGTATTGCCACAAATTAACCTGTGTTGTACATAAATCATGAATCTCGGATGATCTTTATCACTTCTCGAGTTTTGCAAGTCCCCCAGTGGGCGGCGCTTCCGACGGCGGGTCACCGGCAACACTCGCGACCGGCTCGTCCTGAATGATCTAGTGTTACTATAGATAGTTTTTGTGGTCTTGTTATTGATTAATGTTTTATGGAAGAGTCTCGAATTTCTCGAGTTGGATTAGTTTTTGAGTTTCGCCAAAATTTCTGTTTTATTTGTATGAGAGTCCATATCCCCCTACCACAGGGGTGAGCGGTCTCTAACTATCATAAAATAAATTCAAGACTCAAAAGTCTCCTACATGCTAAATTTGGTTCCATTTGCTTGATTAGTACTCAAATTATAAGGAAATTTGTATTTCATTTGTATGGAAGCCCACCCTCTTAAAAGGGAAAGGGGTCGTAATACACCACAGAAAAAAAATTCTGCCATCTAAAACTCTCACATGCCAAATTTGGTTCCATTTACTTGATTAGTTCTAAAGTTATGAGCAAATTTGTATTTCGTTTGAATGGGAGCCCCCCTCCTCCTAAAAAGGTAAGAAGTCCTAATTCATCATGGGAAAAATGGTTGCCTCCAAAAACACCCACATGCCAAATGTTGTTCTATTTGCTTGATTAGTTCTCGAGTTAGGAGCAAATTTGTATTTCATTTGTACAGGAGCCCCCCCTCTTAGAGTGGGGAGGGGTCCTAATTCACCGTAGAAAATTTTCTTGCCCTCGAAAACCTTCACATGCCAAAGTTGGTTCCATTTGCTTGATTAGTTCTCGAGTTATGGGGAAATTTGTATTTCATTTGTATTGGAGCCCCCCCTCCTAATGTGGGAAGAGGTCCTAATTCATCACAGAAAAAATTCTTGCCTCCAAAAACACCTACATGCCAAATTTGGTTCCATTTGCTGGATTAGTTCTCGAGTTATGAGGAAATTTGTATCTCGTTTGTACAGGACCCCCCCTCCTAAAGTGGGGAGGGGTCCCAATTCATCATTGAAAAAAAAATTGTCTCCAAAAACACACACATGCCAAATTTGGTTCAATTCGCTTGATTAGTTCTCGAGTTATGAGGAAATTTGTATTTCATTTGTACAGGAGCCCCTCCTCTTAAAGTGGGGAGGGGTCCTAATTCACCATAGAAAATTTTCTTGCTCTCGAAAACCTTCACATGCCAAATTTGGTTGCATTTGCTTGATTAGTTCTCGAGTTATGAGGAAATTTGTATGGAAGTCCCCCCTCTTAAAGGGGAGAGGAGTTATAATTCCTCTTATAAAGAGGGGAGGGGTCTCAATTCACCATAGAATAAATTCTTGTCACCAAAAAAAACACCCACATGCCAAATGTTGTTCTATTTGCTTGATTAGTTCTCGAGTTAGGAGGAAATTTGTATTTCATTTGTACAGGAGCCCCCCCTCTTAGAGTGGGGAGGGGTCCTAATTCACCGTAGAAAATATTCTTGCCCTCGAAAACCTTCACATGCCAAAGTTGGTTCCATTTGCTTGATTAGTTCTCGAGTTATGAGGAAATTTGTATGGCAGCCCCCCCTCTTAAAGGAGAGAGGAGTTACAATTCCTCTTATAAAGAGGGAGGGGTCTCAATTTACCATAGAATAAATTCTTGTCACCGAAAACACCCACATGCCAAATTTGGTTCTATTTGCTTGATTAGTTCTCGAGTTATGAGGAAATTTGTATTTCATTTGTATAGGAGCCCCCCCTCCTAAAGTGGGGAGAGGTTCTTATTCATCATAGAAAACATTCTTGCCTCCAAAAACACCTACATGCCAAATTTGGTTCCATTTGCTGGATTAGCTCTCGAGTTATAAGGAAATTTGTATTTCGTTTGTATAGGAGCCCCCCCCCCCTCTTAAAGTGGGGAGGGGTCCCAATTCATCATAGAAAAAATTTTGTCTTCAAAAACACACACATGCCAAATTTGGTTCCATTTGCTTGATTAGTTCTCGAGTTATGAGGAAATTGGTATTTCATTTGTACAGGAGCCCCCCCTCTTAAAGTGAGGAGGGGTCCTAATTCAACATAGAAAATTTTCTTACCCTCGAAAACCTTCACATGCCAAATTTGGTTCCATTTGCTTGATTAGTTCTCGAGTTATGAGGAAATTGGTATGGAAACCCCCCCTCTTAAAGGGGAGAGGAGTTATAATTCCCCTTATAAAGAGGGGAGGGGTCTCAAATTACCCTAGAATAAATTCTTGTCACCGAAAACACCCACATGCCAAATTTGGTTCTATTTGCTTAATTAGTTCTCGAATTATGCAGAAATTTGTGTTTCATTTGTATGGGAGCCCCCCCTCTTAGTGGGGGGAGGGGTCTCTAACCATCACTAAAACCTTTCCTGGCCCTAAAAACCTCTACATGCAAATTTTCACGCCGATTGGTTCAGTAGTTTTTGATTCTATAAGGAACACAAAACAGACAGACAGACAGACAGACAGACAGACAGACAGACAGACAGACAGACAGACAGACAGACAGACAGACAGACAGACAGACAGACAGACAGACAGACAGACAGACAGACAGACAGACAGACAGACAGACAGACAGACAGACAGACAGACAGACAGACAGACAGACAGACAGACAGACAGACAGACAGACAGACAGACAGACAGACAGACAGACAGACAGACAGACAGACAGACAGACAGACAGACAGACAGACAGACAGACAGACAGACAGACAGACAGACAGACAGACAGACAGACAGACAGACAGACAGACAGACAGACAGACAGACAGACAGACAGACAGACAGACAGACAGACAGACAGACAGACAGACAGACAGACAGACAGACAGACAGACAGACAGACAGACAGACAGACAGACAGACAGACAGACAGACAGACAGACAGACAGACAGACAGACAGACAGACAGACAGACAGACAGACAGACAGACAGACAGACAGACAGACAGACAGACAGACAGACAGACAGACAGACAGACAGACAGACAGACAGACAGACAGACAGACAGACAGACAGACAGACAGACAGACAGACAGACAGACAGACAGACAGACAGACAGACAGACAGACAGACAGACAGACAGACAGACAGACAGACAGACAGACAGACAGACAGACAGACAGACAGACAGACAGACAGACAGACAGACAGACAGACAGACAGACAGACAGACAGACAGACAGACAGACAGACAGACAGACAGACAGACAGACAGACAGACAGACAGACAGACAGACAGACAGACAGACAGACAGACAGACAGACAGACAGACAGACAGACAGACAGACAGACAGACAGACAGACAGACAGACAGACAGACAGACAGACAGACAGACAGACAGACAGACAGACAGACAGACAGACAGACAGACAGACAGACAGACAGACAGACAGACAGACAGACAGACAGACAGACAGACAGACAGACAGACAGACAGACAGACAGACAGACAGACAGACAGACAGACAGACAGACAGACAGACAGACAGACAGACAGACAGACAGACAGACAGACAGACAGACAGACAGACAGACAGACAGACAGACAGACAGACAGACAGACAGACAGACAGACAGACAGACAGACAGACAGACAGACAGACAGACAGACAGACAGACAGACAGACAGACAGACAGACAGACAGACAGACAGACAGACAGACAGACAGACAGACAGACAGACAGACAGACAGACAGACAGACAGACAGACAGACAGACAGACAGACAGACAGACAGACAGACAGACAGACAGACAGACAGACAGACAGACAGACAGACAGACAGACAGACAGACAGACAGACAGACAGACAGACAGACAGACAGACAGACAGACAGACAGACAGACAGACAGACAGACAGACAGACAGACAGACAGACAGACAGACAGACAGACAGACAGACAGACAGACAGACAGACAGACAGACAGACAGACAGACAGACAGACAGACAGACAGACAGACAGACAGACAGACAGACAGACAGACAGACAGACAGACAGACAGACAGACAGACAGACAGACAGACAGACAGACAGACAGACAGACAGACAGACAGACAGACAGACAGACAGACAGACAGACAGACAGACAGACAGACAGACAGACAGACAGACAGACAGACAGACAGACAGACAGACAGACAGACAGACAGACAGACAGACAGACAGACAGACAGACAGACAGACAGACAGACAGACAGACAGACAGACAGACAGACAGACAGACAGACAGACAGACAGACAGACAGACAGACAGACAGACAGACAGACAGACAGACAGACAGACAGACAGACAGACAGACAGACAGACAGACAGACAGACAGACAGACAGACAGACAGACAGACAGACAGACAGACAGACAGACAGACAGACAGACAGACAGACAGACAGACAGACAGACAGACAGACAGACAGACAGACAGACAGACAGACAGACAGACAGACAGACAGACAGACAGACAGACAGACAGACAGACAGACAGACAGACAGACAGACAGACAGACAGACAGACAGACAGACAGACAGACAGACAGACAGACAGACAGACAGACAGACAGACAGACAGACAGACAGACAGACAGACAGACAGACAGACAGACAGACAGACAGACAGACAGACAGACAGACAGACAGACAGACAGACAGACAGACAGACAGACAGACAGACAGACAGACAGACAGACAGACAGACAGACAGACAGACAGACAGACAGACAGACAGACAGACAGACAGACAGACAGACAGACAGACAGACAGACAGACAGACAGACAGACAGACAGACAGACAGACAGACAGACAGACAGACAGACAGACAGACAGACAGACAGACAGACAGACAGACAGACAGACAGACAGACAGACAGACAGACAGACAGACAGACAGACAGACAGACAGACAGACAGACAGACAGACAGACAGACAGACAGACAGACAGACAGACAGACAGACAGACAGACAGACAGACAGACAGACAGACAGACAGACAGACAGACAGACAGACAGACAGACAGACAGACAGACAGACAGACAGACAGACAGACAGACAGACAGACAGACAGACAGACAGACAGACAGACAGACAGACAGACAGACAGACAGACAGACAGACAGACAGACAGACAGACAGACAGACAGACAGACAGACAGACAGACAGACAGACAGACAGACAGACAGACAGACAGACAGACAGACAGACAGACAGACAGACAGACAGACAGACAGACAGACAGACAGACAGACAGACAGACAGACAGACAGACAGACAGACAGACAGACAGACAGACAGACAGACAGACAGACAGACAGACAGACAGACAGACAGACAGACAGACAGACAGACAGACAGACAGACAGACAGACAGACAGACAGACAGACAGACAGACAGACAGACAGACAGACAGACAGACAGACAGACAGACAGACAGACAGACAGACAGACAGACAGACAGACAGACAGACAGACAGACAGACAGACAGACAGACAGACAGACAGACAGACAGACAGACAGACAGACAGACAGACAGACAGACAGACAGACAGACAGACAGACAGACAGACAGACAGACAGACAGACAGACAGACAGACAGACAGACAGACAGACAGACAGACAGACAGACAGACAGACAGACAGACAGACAGACAGACAGACAGACAGACAGACAGACAGACAGACAGACAGACAGACAGACAGACAGACAGACAGACAGACAGACAGACAGACAGACAGACAGACAGACAGACAGACAGACAGACAGACAGACAGACAGACAGACAGACAGACAGACAGACAGACAGACAGACAGACAGACAGACAGACAGACAGACAGACAGACAGACAGACAGACAGACAGACAGACAGACAGACAGACAGACAGACAGACAGACAGACAGACAGACAGACAGACAGACAGACAGACAGACAGACAGACAGACAGACAGACAGACAGACAGACAGACAGACAGACAGACAGACAGACAGACAGACAGACAGACAGACAGACAGACAGACAGACAGACAGACAGACAGACAGACAGACAGACAGACAGACAGACAGACAGACAGACAGACAGACAGACAGACAGACAGACAGACAGACAGACAGACAGACAGACAGACAGACAGACAGACAGACAGACAGACAGACAGACAGACAGACAGACAGACAGACAGACAGACAGACAGACAGACAGACAGACAGACAGACAGACAGACAGACAGACAGACAGACAGACAGACAGACAGACAGACAGACAGACAGACAGACAGACAGACAGACAGACAGACAGACAGACAGACAGACAGACAGACAGACAGACAGACAGACAGACAGACAGACAGACAGACAGACAGACAGACAGACAGACAGACAGACAGACAGACAGACAGACAGACAGACAGACAGACAGACAGACAGACAGACAGACAGACAGACAGACAGACAGACAGACAGACAGACAGACAGACAGACAGACAGACAGACAGACAGACAGACAGACAGACAGACAGACAGACAGACAGACAGACAGACAGACAGACAGACAGACAGACAGACAGACAGACAGACAGACAGACAGACAGACAGACAGACAGACAGACAGACAGACAGACAGACAGACAGACAGACAGACAGACAGACAGACAGACAGACAGACAGACAGACAGACAGACAGACAGACAGACAGACAGACAGACAGACAGACAGACAGACAGACAGACAGACAGACAGACAGACAGACAGACAGACAGACAGACAGACAGACAGACAGACAGACAGACAGACAGACAGACAGACAGACAGACAGACAGACAGACAGACAGACAGACAGACAGACAGACAGACAGACAGACAGACAGACAGACAGACAGACAGACAGACAGACAGACAGACAGACAGACAGACAGACAGACAGACAGACAGACAGACAGACAGACAGACAGACAGACAGACAGACAGACAGACAGACAGACAGACAGACAGACAGACAGACAGACAGACAGACAGACAGACAGACAGACAGACAGACAGACAGACAGACAGACAGACAGACAGACAGACAGACAGACAGACAGACAGACAGACAGACAGACAGACAGACAGACAGACAGACAGACAGACAGACAGACAGACAGACAGACAGACAGACAGACAGACAGACAGACAGACAGACAGACAGACAGACAGACAGACAGACAGACAGACAGACAGACAGACAGACAGACAGACAGACAGACAGACAGACAGACAGACAGACAGACAGACAGACAGACAGACAGACAGACAGACAGACAGACAGACAGACAGACAGACAGACAGACAGACAGACAGACAGACAGACAGACAGACAGACAGACAGACAGACAGACAGACAGACAGACAGACAGACAGACAGACAGACAGACAGACAGACAGACAGACAGACAGACAGACAGACAGACAGACAGACAGACAGACAGACAGACAGACAGACAGACAGACAGACAGACAGACAGACAGACAGACAGACAGACAGACAGACAGACAGACAGACAGACAGACAGACAGACAGACAGACAGACAGACAGACAGACAGACAGACAGACAGACAGACAGACAGACAGACAGACAGACAGACAGACAGACAGACAGACAGACAGACAGACAGACAGACAGACAGACAGACAGACAGACAGACAGACAGACAGACAGACAGACAGACAGACAGACAGACAGACAGACAGACAGACAGACAGACAGACAGACAGACAGACAGACAGACAGACAGACAGACAGACAGACAGACAGACAGACAGACAGACAGACAGACAGACAGACAGACAGACAGACAGACAGACAGACAGACAGACAGACAGACAGACAGACAGACAGACAGACAGACAGACAGACAGACAGACAGACAGACAGACAGACAGACAGACAGACAGACAGACAGACAGACAGACAGACAGACAGACAGACAGACAGACAGACAGACAGACAGACAGACAGACAGACAGACAGACAGACAGACAGACAGACAGACAGACAGACAGACAGACAGACAGACAGACAGACAGACAGACAGACAGACAGACAGACAGACAGACAGACAGACAGACAGACAGACAGACAGACAGACAGACAGACAGAAATCCTTCTTTATAGGTATAGATATGTGGTGATGTTACTATTTGTTGGAAAGTACCACATTTTTTCTACATTATCAGTACTTTAAAAATATATAATTGATGAAACTTTTTTTAAATATATCGTTTTTTGCCAAAGCCTTTTTTTGATCTTGAATGGACCCAACATGATCTTGAATTGGACCTATTTTTGATTTTGAAATGGACCTAAATTTGGATTGTCATAGTTTCTTCCATGTAAATGAACAAAATAATAACAAAGAATTTTTTTTTTCATAGTACAACTATACCACTGTTATTTATTAATAGGACACAAGGTTGAACAGCTTTTACCTTTCTTATACTCTGTTAGAAAGGTATGAAAGTCGGTTGAAAAATTTGAAATCAGTCACAGTCGCCGAGGGTCTTGTTTTTATGTCAGCCCAACAATTGAACAATGTTTCAGTGACTTGATATGCGTTATGTATGTTATGTGACATTTGTATATTGGGAATTTATTATTATTTGTTGTTCAGATATGGTTGAAACGATTTCTACGTCATAAAAAATTATGTCAAAAATTTAAATTATTCATTAAAAATATGTAATATAACTTGTATTAAACGTAGTTTATCAAGTACAGTGGGGTTCGAGTTTTCATTTAGTGACTACATATTTCGATAGGTCAGACTTTTACTGACGTAGGACTACGTCTTACTGCAAAGTATCTAAAGGTTTGCGACAGCCCCTGTCGAACATTTTGAATATAAAACCGTTGCAATCGTGAAAAATTCGTTAATTAGTGGTAATTATTCAATTTTTGACACATTTATATGCAATTTTTTCAGTTAAAAAATGGTCTAGATTTTGCCACGGTTTCGATTGTGGCAACATAGCCGACATGCATTTGTTGTCAAATTCGAAATCATACTGTAAATGGTTCTTGAAAAAATTAGACTTGGTAATTCTACTAGGTTTAAAGGTAAGGTTAGATACTAGGTTTTAATTTTAAATGATAGTCGATGAAGAACTGTACCAGATAGAAAATAGGTGAACCTTCCTATTTTATATCTGGTACAGTTGAATATTTTAGATCTCAGGGTCACTCAATTTCGGTGGACAAGGAGGTATTAATTTTGTCACAAGCCAGAGGGGAGAGGTGCTTAAAGAAAACTTTACATCCTCCAAGAAAAAAATCAGAGGGGTTGTGTATAAGATACGATCACGGATGACGTAGTACAACGTTAGTCCGGTTGCATGATTTTGAATATTTTACTAAACTGATTTTTAATCTATCTGTCAATCGATCGACCAAAAGGTGATGTGAAGTCAACCTGCTTACTTATCGGCGGAATATAAGGCCTTTGTCACCCCCCCCCCCCCCTTTTGGAAATTGGCTTGCAAAATCGGGGGGCTAAAAAAAATTTGGAGGATATGAGTGTAAATTCAATTGTCCGTGGGCTCTACAGCCTGAAAAACTCGAAAAATGAGTGTACCTAACACTTCTAGCACGAAACAGAAATGGAAATTCGAATTCGGAGTTTCCGAAAATCGTTCAAAAAAAATTCTCTCGTTTTTGTCTTCTTTTCGTACATTTTTGCATGGAAAATAATAATGTATATATTAAAAGCAAGAACAGATTTGGTTTTCACGCTTAAACTTTAAATAAAAATGCTTAAAACCCATGTTTTTTGCTCGATTAAAAAATTTACTTTGTTCCCCCCCCCCTTCAGTGTGCCAACACCGGAAGGACAAAAACTTTATAAAATATTTGTAATGGCCTAATTTTACTTTATTCTGAGCCTCATAATTATTTTAACTAAACTATTTAGAAAATTATCAAATACAATATTATTTTTTTAGGCATATCCAGTTCGAAAACGGTCCAGACATTGATCCAAATTTTATATTTTTTGCACCATATCATTATCCAGGCCTTTACCTAATTTCTAAATCCTCCATTGACGCACAGATGATTTTATTGCCAAACCGGGTAATTTTGTAGGACGGTTGGGCATCACAAAGTTTCACAAGGGTGAGGAAGTTGGCGTTCTTAACCATCAGAAGTGGCTGCTTCTTTTTACTCAGACGAGTCTGATTTTGTGACTACAGGATCCGGTTGAATTTTATTGGCCTTAGGATTTTCGGTCAGCGCGCTAAAGGTGTTTTGAAGCTTTGGTATATGCTTGATTAACGTGTGTAAACTATTGTGTAAACTATTTCTCATCTGAGTTTTGTCAAAACTTAAACTTAAAGCAACAAGCTATTTATATGGAAAATTCAGGACGTTATTTGTCCATGAAAAAATTTATGATTCCAACCATTTTTACGATGTTGCCTGTAGATAGTTAAACAGGGATAACCACTTTAAATAGAGTTTGGAATATTAGCTTCGTAACTCAATTCGAAGTTCCAATATTAGAGTTTCCTATACAATAAAGCTATATATAAATCTTCAGAATTGTATTCTCAAATAACTTGTTTCATTCTTCTGAGCATTATTTTTAATGATACAAGAATTGTCCCGTTTAGCATAATTTGGGATTTTTTTTACATAAGGCGAACAAATTGGGAAAATGTTACTCCACTTATATAGATTATATAGATTACACCTTTGCTTCGTGCTAAAACAAATACGTAAAATCCAATTGAAAAATTTAAGTGTAACAGGTTTTGTGCTAAATGCCAATGACGCAAAAATAGCTCTTTTTTAAGGGACATAGTACCTTTTACACCATTTGCCATTTGCCTAATTTCAAATATTTTTTCTCGATAACGCGAAAGGCAAATTGAATCGGGTTTTTTGCATTCGAAACATTGCATTTTATACTAATATTTGCAATTTTGTTTTCATAAGGGAACCTCTTCCCCTTGCCCTTACGGCTCCTTGAAGATAGTCGTTCAAAAAAACCATGAATTGCGGTACCATGCATTGGCGCTGGGGGCTTATCCGAATTGAAAAATTCCAAAACGACATGAAAGAACATTTAATTATCTCGTGTTTGATCCATCCTGTTTTAGAATCCGAACACATAACAAAATGGCGGACATTGATACATAAAAGTATGGTTTTTAAGCGAAAAAATTGACTTTAAACATTTCTAAAAAATACAAAAATTACAATATCAAGAAAAGGATGGGTCAAACACTAGATAATTTTGTTGGCTTTCAAACAAAAAAAGAATCATAAGAATTGCTTGAGCCGTTCTTGAGATATTTATGGTTCCGACTTTCAAAACCTGGTTTCGAGAAAAACGACGTAGATGTTTTTACTCGTTGTTTAATCGCTCCAGACATGCGCGGTACAAATAGCTGTAACTTTGCAAATATTTGGAATTCATTCAAACGACTTCAAACACATATGGTCAAAATGTTAATCTTTTGAAATAATCAATCAAAAAATTTAGGTTTTAAAAAATTGAAAAGGTACTATGCCCCCTTAACAGAAGGCAGTTAGTATCCCTCTTATCTTTTGATCCATCTTATCTTTTAATCAATGATGGTTAAAATTTTTGTATAATACTGAGAATAAATTAAGTTTATATTGTTTTAAGCATAAAATGACATATGTTAGCTAACTAATTAGGAAGACTTTTTAGTTTCAAAACTAGAGGCTACAATGTACAAACACTATGAAGCAACTACGAAAAAGGATGACTGATAGTTAGTTTTATCAATATAATTAAGTTTTTATTTAGGCTATAAATCAAGCCTACTTTCAATATCCCGTGCTTATAGATTATTTATAAACGGAGATATTATAGTGACAACAAGCAGTTTTATGGAATATACAACGGCGTGTTCGTTAGTGGTAGGCAATGATAGCTACCGCCAGTGATGTCTCGGAGCGCAAAACTAGGTCCATTCTAAAATCAATACTAGGTCCATTCAAGATCAAAAAAGGGGGTTAACATTTTTAAGGAATTTGAAGATTTTACTGGTTTTACTGAACTTTTAAATACCTAAATTGAAATTACACATATTTTAGCATCATTTTAAGAGTAACAGTTTGAAAATACTCTATGGTGACTGCCAAAACGCTGAAAAACAGCTACTTTTAAATACGCGGCAATAAAGTGGTTTTGGATATAATTTTAATTTAATTTTAGTATATTTACGTTCAGAAATGATTAAAGATAAACATAAAAGCTAAATACAGTACAAAGACTTGATAATTATATCCTAAAATTATTATTTAAAAATAGGTCCATTTAAGATCAGAATTCGACTAGGTCCATTTCAAAATCATTTACCCTATGTTATTCTTTTGAATAAACAGCTGTCATCAGTCACAGCTACGCGATTATTGAAATAATCTATACCTATAAAAAGGATTTCTGTCTGTCTGTCTGTCTGTCTGTCTGTCTGTCTGTCTGTCTGTCTGTCTGTCTGTCTGTCTGTCTGTCTGTCTGTCTGTCTGTCTGTCTGTCTGTCTGTCTGTCTGTCTGTCTGTCTGTCTGTCTGTCTGTCTGTCTGTCTGTCTGTCTGTCTGTCTGTCTGTCTGTCTGTCTGTCTGTCTGTCTGTCTGTCTGTCTGTCTGTCTGTCTGTCTGTCTGTCTGTCTGTCTGTCTGTCTGTCTGTCTGTCTGTCTGTCTGTCTGTCTGTCTGTCTGTCTGTCTGTCTGTCTGTCTGTCTGTCTGTCTGTCTGTCTGTCTGTCTGTCTGTCTGTCTGTCTGTCTGTCTGTCTGTCTGTCTGTCTGTCTGTCTGTCTGTCTGTCTGTCTGTCTGTCTGTCTGTCTGTCTGTCTGTCTGTCTGTCTGTCTGTCTGTCTGTCTGTCTGTCTGTCTGTCTGTCTGTCTGTCTGTCTGTCTGTCTGTCTGTCTGTCTGTCTGTCTGTCTGTCTGTCTGTCTGTCTGTCTGTCTGTCTGTCTGTCTGTCTGTCTGTCTGTCTGTCTGTCTGTCTGTCTGTCTGTCTGTCTGTCTGTCTGTCTGTCTGTCTGTCTGTCTGTCTGTCTGTCTGTCTGTCTGTCTGTCTGTCTGTCTGTCTGTCTGTCTGTCTGTCTGTCTGTCTGTCTGTCTGTCTGTCTGTCTGTCTGTCTGTCTGTCTGTCTGTCTGTCTGTCTGTCTGTCTGTCTGTCTGTCTGTCTGTCTGTCTGTCTGTCTGTCTGTCTGTCTGTCTGTCTGTCTGTCTGTCTGTCTGTCTGTCTGTCTGTCTGTCTGTCTGTCTGTCTGTCTGTCTGTCTGTCTGTCTGTCTGTCTGTCTGTCTGTCTGTCTGTCTGTCTGTCTGTCTGTCTGTCTGTCTGTCTGTCTGTCTGTCTGTCTGTCTGTCTGTCTGTCTGTCTGTCTGTCTGTCTGTCTGTCTGTCTGTCTGTCTGTCTGTCTGTCTGTCTGTCTGTCTGTCTGTCTGTCTGTCTGTCTGTCTGTCTGTCTGTCTGTCTGTCTGTCTGTCTGTCTGTCTGTCTGTCTGTCTGTCTGTCTGTCTGTCTGTCTGTCTGTCTGTCTGTCTGTCTGTCTGTCTGTCTGTCTGTCTGTCTGTCTGTCTGTCTGTCTGTCTGTCTGTCTGTCTGTCTGTCTGTCTGTCTGTCTGTCTGTCTGTCTGTCTGTCTGTCTGTCTGTCTGTCTGTCTGTCTGTCTGTCTGTCTGTCTGTCTGTCTGTCTGTCTGTCTGTCTGTCTGTCTGTCTGTCTGTCTGTCTGTCTGTCTGTCTGTCTGTCTGTCTGTCTGTCTGTCTGTCTGTCTGTCTGTCTGTCTGTCTGTCTGTCTGTCTGTCTGTCTGTCTGTCTGTCTGTCTGTCTGTCTGTCTGTCTGTCTGTCTGTCTGTCTGTCTGTCTGTCTGTCTGTCCGTCCGTCCGTCCGTCCGTCCGTCCGTCCGTCCGTCCGTCCGTCCGTCCGTCCGTCCGTCCGTCCGTCCGTCCGTCCGTCCGTCCGTCCGTCCGTCCGTCCGTCCGTCCGTCCGTCCGTCCGTCCGTCCGTCCGTCCGTCCGTCCGTCCGTCCGTCCGTCCGTCCGTCCGTCCGTCCGTCCGTCCGTCCGTCCGTCCGTCCGTCCGTCCGTCCGTCCGTATGTTCCTTATAGAATCGAAAACTACTGAACCAATCGGCGTGAAAATTTGCATGTAGAGGTTTTTGGGGCCAGGAAAGGTTTTAGTGACGGTTACAGACCCCTCCCCCCACTAAGAGGGGGGCTCCCATACAAATGAAACACAAATTTCTGCATAACTCGAGAACTATTCAAGGAAATAGAACAAAATTTGGCATGTGGGTAATTTTGGTAACAGGAATTTATTCTATGGTAAATTGAGACTCCTCCCCTCTTTATAAGGGGAATTATAACTCCTCTCCCCTTTAAGAGGGGGGCTTCCATACAAATTTCCTCATAACTCGAGAACTAATCAAGCAAATGAAACCAAATTTTGCATGTGGATGTTTTCGAGGGTAAGAAAATTTTCTATGGTGAATTAGGACCCCTCCTCACTTTAAGAGGGGGGCTCCTGTACAAATGAAATACAAATTTCCTCATAACTCGAGAACTAATCAAGCAAATAGAACAAAATTTGGCATGTGGGTGTTTTCGGTGACAAGAATTTATTCTATGGTAAATTGAGACCCCTCCCCTCTTTATAAGGGGAATTATAACTCCTCTCCCCTTTAAGAGGGGGGGGGGGCTTCCATACAACTTTCCTCATAACTCGAGAACTAATCAAGCAAATGGAACCAAATTTGGCATGTGAAGGTTTTCGAGGGCAAGAAAATTTTCTAAGGTGAAGTAGGATCCCTCCTCACTTTAGGAGGGGAGGCTCCAATGCAAACGAAATACAAATTTCCTCATAACTCGAGAACTAATCAAGCAAACAGAACCAAATTTGGCATGTGGAGGTTTATGGAGGCAAAAATATTTTCTATGGTTAGGACCCCTCCCCACTTTAAGAGAGGGGGCTTCTACACAAATGAAATACAAATTTCTTCATAATTCGAGAACTAATCAAGCAAATGGAACCATGTTTGGCATGTGGGTGTTTTTGGAGGCAATTTTTTCCATGATGAATTAGGACTTCTTACCTTTTTAGGAGGGGGGGGGGCTCCCACACAAACGAAATACAAATTTGCTCATAGCTCTAGAACTAATCAAGCAAATGGAACCCAATTTGGCATGTGCGTGTTTTTGTAGGCAAGAATATTTTCTATAGTGAATTAGGACCCCTTCCCACTTTAGGAGGGGGGGGGGCTCCTATACAAATGAAAAACAAATTTCCTCATAACTCGAGAACTAAACAAGCAAATGGAACCAAATTTGACATGTAAGTGGTTTTGGAGGCAAGTTTTTTTCTATGGTGAATTGAGACTCCTCTCCTCTTTAGGAAGCGAGTTATGAGTTATGATCTCCCTTTTAAGAGGGTGGGCTTCCATACAAATGAAATGCTAATTTCCTCTTATATCGAGAACTAATCAAGCAAATGGAACCAAATTTGGCATGTGGATGTTTTAGATGGCAGAATTTTTTTGTATGGTGAATTACGACCCCTATCCTTTTTAAGAGGGGGGGCTCCCATACAAATGAAATACAAATTTCCTTATAATTTGAGTACTAATCAACCAAATGGAACCAAATTTGGCATGTGGGGCTTTTAGAGGGCAGAAATTTTTTCTATGATGAATTAAGACCCCTCCCCTGTTTAGAAGGGGGGCTCCCATACAAATGAAATTCAAATTTCGTTGTAACGTGAGAATTAATGAAGCAAATGGAATCAAATTCGGCATGTTGGAGATTTTGGAGACTTGAATTTATTTTATGATAGTTAGAGACCTCGCACGCCTGAGGTAGGGGGATATGGATTCTGATACAAATAAAACAGACATTTTTGCGAAACTCAAAAACTAATCGTACTCGAGAAATTCGAAACTCTTCCATAAAACATTAGTCAATAACAAGACCACAAAAACTATCTATAGTAACACTAGATCATTCAGGACGAGACGGCCGCGAGTATTGCCGGCGACCTGCCGTCGGAAGCGCCGCCCACTGGGGGGAGGCAACTCCCCGCAGAAATCACTACTGTCTAGGTTTATTTGTTTTCCTTGCTCTACCTGGGTTTCCTGGAACGAGCGAGTAAGCAGAGGATCGCGAAATGGTACTTTCTACAAAAAAGTTTTCCGTGAAATGGTACATTCCGCTTAAAGTTTTTCGTGAAATGATATTCGGTGAAATGTTGTACAATCATGGCGAATTTTACTATCCGCTTTCTGGCTATGCAATGAGGGGACAGGAGAGTTGTTTTCTACTTTACTGTGAGGAAACATTGCATTTGTAAATGAAACTACCCATTCCAGGTAACTAATAAGCATTAATATAAGCAGCAAATCAGCGTATCTGGCATTTTATACTGCACGTTGTTGTATATTAGCTTTTTGACTGCATAGGTGTTGTAAATTGGCATCCAAAATTGTATTCAAATTCTTCGTGTCGGTAATTAGCTGTAAATTAGCATTGTCAGCACTATAAGAAGGTTATCAGTAAAGTAGCTGTGTATTTTGCCAAAATAGCATTTAGGTAGCATTTAAGGCAACTTAAATGCTTATTGGCCAACATTTGAATAGCATTGGTGATGGGTTACCTGGGATGCTTTCATAGTTACGTAACTGCAAAAATGAATCATCTAAGGTTGAACTCCTCAGGAACTTGCAAAACTCGAGATTGTGACAAAGATCATCCGAAATTCATGATTTATGTACAACACAGGTTAATTTGTGGCAATTCGAAGTTTGTCGGGTCAGCTAGCAAATAAATAAAAATAATAAATATAGGTTTTTACGTTTAAATATTAGACAAATATCTAAATTTACAAAAATATACCAAAATTTCTATTTAATTATACTATCTAATACTATTTATTTTAGCAAATATGTGTATCTTGAATAGTTATTGAAAGTAATAATAAAAAGTTAACAAGCTTTATTGCAGTGATACCCGGATATAAGACAACCTCGATATGATACAATTCGATATAAGACAAATTCGTTAGACATAGTTGTCAACAATAGCAGATATAAACTCCCATCCAGAAGCGGTGAACTAAACATTTTTTAAAAGTTTTCAGGTTCTGTTTTTCGGCTATGTAGTCTGTATTTAGCAGCTAAAACGATGTTTTGCTTCTATATCCGACGTTTCGGTGGTTTTATTCCACCACCGAAACGTCGGTTCGGTTCGGTCAGAAAAACGCTGTTTTTCTCTTTCACTAACGTTTCGAATAATTTGTATTCTTTATCAAGGCTCCAAAATAATCAATTTTTTAATTATTTTTTAAATTTGTTCTTACAATATTAATATAAACTTTTTACTGAGAATGGACCATTTCTTTGTCAGGTGGCTCGTCATTGCACGGTCACTTTAACATCACTATTAGCCTAACAATATTTGAAAAGAAAGACAATATTAGCAAACAGGAACAAATCTTGCAATTATTAAACTATTACAAATAATTTTCAAACCAAAAACTTGGAGCTCGTAGCACTTTTTGAAAAAACTAACGAAAAAACAGTAAGATTAAATTAAAAATACTTTGATTTTTTTGATTAGTTTAGAATCTTGATAAAGAATACAAATTATTCGAAACGTTGGTGAAAGAGAAAAACACCGTTTTTCTGCTTTTTAAGATTGCAAAGCCGAAAGAAACTTCATTGACTGAATTACCAGTCGATAAAAGATTGCAGTTTCTAGAAAGCGCGTAAAAATTTTGTTTCGATAAGAGTCCGGTGGAGTCATGTGTGGAGTATGTGAAGCTATGTCGTTAACCGTCTAACTTAAATTACGGAGTGCATACAATTTAGTGACTTTAAAGTGTTTTTAACGTGTATGTGTCTCGAAAATCATAGCCAAAGCGCTTTATAAAGAAAAACATGTGGCTTGCTTTACTAACAATTTTATTATAGTGATCTATAAACGTTAATTTTGAGTCTAGAATAACTCCTGGGTCTCTAGCTCGCTCACATTTTTTTATCATTCTTACTCCAAGGGAGATGCTGGTGTTCGTTGTATTGCGTTTCCTTTTAAATGTAATTAGGTTGCATTTGTTTGCATTTAGATGAAGTAAGCTCTTCTTCACCAATTAATTATAAAAGATTTTTAACTGTTTACCATTGAAGAACTTAAAAACCAGCAACTCCTTTAAAATGATTTGGTAGATACGTAATACCCCGGTTAAATGCGCAAGTAATTTTGCGCAAGAGACTTGCATACAAGATAGCGGTTAACCTTCTGTCTGTACAAAAAAATACTTACGTTGTCTGTACATTGGGGTCATTTTGACCCCAAAATTCAAACCGCCATATCTCAGCGAAAAATAAACGGATTTCCGAATTTTTAAATGTTTTAGAAAGGTAATTTAATGCACTAAATGATAAAATTATGAATTACGACTTGGCGGGGTGGTCCTTTTACAAGGAGGGGTTTTAGTAAAGAAAAGTCGGAAAAATAGGATTTTTTCAGATTTCTGACGTTTATATCACGAAATCCTTACCACCTAGAACAAAGCTTTCTTTTACAAAAATATGCGCGAACACGAGATCTTCAAAGTTACTTGTGGCATTTTACAGGATTTGCTCGCTAGGTGGTGTTTATCTGGAAAAATAGATCTATTTTGGTCGCAATTTTTTTGGGTTCTACTAGTGTGAATCGTTCTTGTCGATTATATAGACAAGATATGAAGTGAACATAGTCCGGTGGTAGATAAAATCTTGGTGAACGGTTCAGAATTCATTGGTCAGGTGGACTATATTCATTCTATGATAGACAGTTTAACACAGTATTTAATCATCAGGTGACGCTAGTGTGCTTTTTGTTTTGTCTTTTTTATTCTATATGAACGCTTTGTTTCGTCAAAAGTCGTCGTCTTCGACATTCATTCGCAAAATAAAACTAGTAACAATTATTCGCAATACTGTATAGACACCGATTCAGCCAGGACGTATGTTAAAACGATCCGCAAAAATTCAACATAATACCAGAAGAAAATGAATACATCACTAGCGTCACCTGGCGATTGAATTTTGTACCAAAATTTTCAGAATAGAGTGGTCCCGACTAATTGAACAATTATGCCGTAGACAAAAATTTTACATCTAGTCAGTATTCTAAGCTAGGATAAAAAAATAAAAACAAATGGACCACCTATGCCACCTAGCGATCAAATTCTGAACCACACTATTAGCCATACGTTATCTGTCACAAAACCATGTTTACAAGCTTTGCATTGTCTTTATGTCCAAATTTTCCGCGAGCAAGAACGATTTACACGAGTAGAATTCATAAATTTAAGACAAAAAAAAGTTAATTATTCTCACATTATCGCCACCTAGCGTGCAAATCCTGTAAAATGCCACTTTAAAGATCTCGTGTACGTGCATATTTCTGTAGAAGGAACTGTCGCTCTAGGTCGTAAGGATTTCGTGATATAAACGTCACAAATCTGAAAAAATCCGATTTTTCCGACTTTTCTTTACTAAAACCCCTCTGGGTAAAAGGTTCCCCTCGCCAAGTCGCAATTTAAAACTTTATTATTTAGTCCATTAAATTACCTTTCTGAAACATCTAAAAATTTGGAAATCTTTCAAATTTTCGCTGAGATATAGCAGTTTGAATTTTGGGGTCAAATTGACCCCAATGTACAGACAACGTAAGTTTTTCAATAAAATTGTCTCAAAACGTAAGTTTTCAAAATTTTTTTGATCTAATAACTTCTATAATAAAAGATCTCCGGTAGACAGCCTAGTCGCGAAAAAAGTAGATTAATTCATTGAAAAACAAAAAAGTTATAGCTTCTCAAAGTGGCCTGGGGTCAAATTGACCCCAGTGTACAGACAAAGAGTTAAATGCGCAAGTGCGCAAGAGACTTGCATGCAAGCTAAAAACGAAAAGCGCAAGTGAAAACAAGAGAGCAACTTGTATGCAAAAAAATGAGGAAAATTCTCATGCAGAAAAGCAGGAAAACTTAGTTTCCTTAAATTGGAGCTATGGTCGATAGCGTGTCGCAGGTCATGCATACAAGGCCCTGGGAGAAAAAACTGCGATTTCCACAAAACGGCCGGGATGGGGGAAAATTGTGAGTACCAGCGAATGTTCATCTACTGGTGGACCAACATCCATGAAATTTTCACAGATGTTAATTTCCTTAAAATGCATACAAGGCCCTGGGAGGGAAAACTGCGATTTCCACAAAACGGCCGGGGTGGGGGAAAATTGTGAGTACCAGCAAATGTTCATCTACTGGTGGACCAACATCCATGAAATTTTCACAGATGTTAATTTCCTTAAAATGCATACAAGGCCCTGGGAGGGAAAACTGCGATTTCCACAAAACGGCCGGGGTGGGGGAAAATTGTGAGTACCAGCAAATGTTCCTCTACTGGTGGACCAACTTCCATGAAAATTTCACAGATGTTAATTTCCTTAAAATGGAGCTATGGTCGATAGAGTGACGCAAGTCATGCATGCATACAAGGCCCTGGGAGGGAAAACTGCGATTTCCACAAAACGGCCGGGGTGGGGGAAAATTGTGAGTACCAGCGAATGTTCACCTACTGCTGGACCAACATCCATGAAATTTTCAGAGATGTTAATTTCCTTAAAATGGAGCTATGGTCGATAGAGTGACGCAAGTCATGCATGCATACAAGGCCCTGGGAGGGAAAACTGCGATTTCCACAAAACGGCCGGAGTGGGGGAAAATTGTGAGTACCAGCGAATGTTCCTCTACTGGTGGACCAACATCCATGAAAATTTCACAGATGTTAATTTCCTTAAAATGGAGCTATGGTCGATAGAGTGACGCAAGTCATGCATGCATACAAGGCCCTGGGAGGGAAAACTGCGATTTCCACAAAACGGCCGGGGTGGGGGAAAATTGTGAGTACCAGCGAATGTTCATTCACTAGTGGGCTAACTTCCAGAAAGATTTCACATAAGATGAATTTCTCGAACAGGAGCAGTATTCGAGCAAGTGACATAAGTCATGCCTATATCGACGGTATTAGGGGAAACCATCGATTTCCTTGAACAACCGGGTTCTGGGAACATTCAGAAAAGCAAAATAATTAAATGTGTAACAAGTACAAACAGAACAGAAAAGAAAAATAGTTAGTGTAACAAACAGAAGAAAAAAAAAGTTACCGCACGTAGAGAGATTCGAACCCATGACATGGCGCATGCTCTGCCATTCGTATAGCCAGTGAACTGTTGGTACACTCATGCATGTTTGTGCAGAATGCTTATTTGATTTGACCTATAATTTTAACCTTAGGTGCTAGATGTCTGTTAGGTTGTAAAGGCATTGGTGCGACCCATCTGGAAATGGTAGTTTAATATTCGCGCCAATTTTTTGCGTTGCGGTTATGCATCATGTAGGACTATTTTTGTATGGCGGTGAGTTTGCTCCACATGTCTGGTGACACTGTCCATCATTGAAAATTCAACTTCTCTTCACATAGGGGACGTAGGGGTGATTTGGACCTCTGAGGTGAATTATATGGTTTTCTCTCGAAAAGTAATTTCTCTGATTTCTCATTGTACTTCACTCTTTCGTTATCTAGTTACACCCTAACTAACGTTAAAATATTTTACTTTTCTTTGACAACGGCGTAAATAAAGCAGCCACTTAAATTTATTGTTGCCGGTGTTTTAATTGTTCTCAAGTAATTTATCAAACGTTTCATAGTAATGCACTTTTCTTCGGCTACAGTTTTGCACCACTCTTGAATAACAAAAAATTAGAGGGGTTGTGTACAAGCCACGACTGCATGGTTGACGTAGGACTACGTAGGTCTGTTTGAAGCGATAGTCGCTTGCATCCATGCAGGTAATAATACGATTTTTCATGAATACATGCTCACACGAAATGAAAGGACTTGAAGTCTTTTGTTTTATTTTCGTTCAACCCAGCTTTTAACTCGCTTGACTGATGGCAAATGTTTATCCGGGTGATTCGGATTTGTCCTATCAGTCGATTAGTACAATAGATTGACATAATAACCAGAGCGATGTATGTAATGAGCGATGCAGTAGTATAATTATATTGAGAAAAGCGGATCGTGGTTAAAAAAAATAAGCAAATTTTGAAGCAAAATTTAGAGTTTCGAATTTCAAAAATACGTAAATGTACATTTTTGCTCTCGGTCAAACGTTTGGAACTTAATTTGGTAATTCTAATGGAAAGAAAAGTTCAAAGCAATAATTATTAGGTCGATTAATGGATAAAATTAGTTGTGGAACATTTATTTAGACATAATAATAAAACATTGGGATATATGGATGTATGAAAAAATCGGAGGGGTTGTGTTAGTGATGGGCAATCCGCTCCTGATCCATGTAAAAGATCCGGATCCGTAAAAAGAATAACTGATCCGTGAATCTTCTCTTTTAAGACACGGATCTTGCCCGTGCGACTTTTAGTTTGCAGCGAACTTCATTAGGTTTTATTTCACTGATGGCAGTTCTATCTAGAATTTCATTTTATGTCTTATCTAGTAGTTCTTCGTTCTTCATTCTATTTCAGGTTGCTGTCATGAAGGCAGACAAGACAGGATAAAACAAGATCAGAGACAACAGACCGTATGAATAAAAGAGTTAGAGCAAATGCTCCCATCCCATACGATTTAAACAAGAAAAGCAAAGCAACCTGTTTTATTCATACGGCCTAATGGCTCTATTCTTCGCGCGCTTTATAATAAATTCAAATTTGTATTTGAATGGAAATGTCTCCGTAGCCATAATGCATTTTAACAAAATGAGAGAAAACCAGATCCCTGTCACGACAGTTGCCAGCTGAAGCCGCTTCCGATAGTGGTGGTAATAGAGGTAGACAACAAACTTTTAAACAAAATTTATACGAGACAACGCATGTATTTAATGCTGCGCAGTATGACGAATGCAGCGTGTTCTTTCCCCTCTTTCGTTTATCGTAAAAAATAAAACTATCAAAAGTCAGAATTTTCCTTTCTTACGTTGCCGATAACAAACAAAACGAACATGTTTCATTATCTACATCCCACATGCAACAAATTTTCTGAAGCATAAAACCGCATATGATTGCGTAATTCTTACAGCTGCTGTCAAATTTGACGTAAAATCGAGCCAGCATTTGACGTTCGTGCCAGGGATGTGGAGAAAATCCGTTTGAAATCACTAGCTTGTACGAGAAACGCGTGCACGTGAAGCATGCATGGCCACGCAATCTCCGTAGAATCTTCTTCAGAGTTATGTCTTTCTGTCTATGGAGTAACATTGACTCTTTTTCTAAAATTCTGCAGAAGAGTAGGGAAAACCCCAGTGTAACTAAAGATGTTTAGTGTAACTAAAGATCCGAGGAACCGTTCCGAAGATCCAGATCCTTGACTAAATGAACCGGCTCTGATCCGATCAGTCTAGTGATCCGTTTTGCCCATCACTAGGTTGTGTACAAGACACGACCGCATATATAGGTAACGCAGGACTACGTAAGTCTCTTTGTAGTGATAGTGGCATGTATTCATGCTTGTAATCATGCGATTCTTCATGTATACATGCTATATGCAACATATATACATGCTACATGCGTTGTATGTAACATTTATCAAAGTAGTAAGATTACATACGTTCAATTCTCAAAATATTGTGCATTTGAAAACAATTTAACAAAATCAAGAACGCAAACTGTTCCTTTCCTGCTACCTTACTGAAATTAAATATTGTTTTTATTACCCATGGTTCCCCACGTTGAAGGGATTTTACCAATTCAATCCTATTTTATCAACAGCACATCTTTTCACTACACTTCTAATGAAACGGCAAGCATGCGTATTCATACAGAGTCGTATTACAACCGAACACTGCAGCTGTAGCATATTTTTCCAACACAGATATCAAGTTCGCCGAGGTTTAATCGTCTCGCAGTAAAGAATTTGCGATCTGTTGGGACAACGAACTTGTGTCATTTTTTCTGGCACACTTCCCTAACACAGACATCAAATTGGACTAGGCTTAATCGCGTTCGTAAGAAATCTGTTGGCATGAGGGGGCTTTGTTACTCTCTCTGGCGTACTTCCCAAGCAAGGGCATCAAAATGGTCTAGGTTGAACTGCGGTACTGCGGTGTTAAGAAATCTTGTTGAAATGAGGAAACTTGGTCACTTGTTTTGGCTTACTTCCCAAGCACAGATATCAAATTGGTATAGGTTTAGATCATCGTAAAGAATCTTCCAACCAATCACGAAGCGAGAATTCTGGTAAAACATAGGTTCATTATTTTCAATTTTTCAATAGTTCAACATCAAGAATCTATACTTTTCTTCATTGGGGTCAATTCTTAGAAGATTTTCCGATCGATTGGTGTAAGAATATTGAAAATCGATCAGAAAAGCGCTGAGCTATTAGCGCTCAAAACCTATCATTTTTCGTGACGCTCGCATTTTTCAATTTTTTGGAATGACACCCTACTTCAAAACTTGTCGAAGAAGCCTGTGATCTCGACCCCAGCGGGCAGCTCAAGCCTCAACACCCCATTGCACATGGCATTCCAGAGCGTAGCCGTATCGAACACGGTTATTTTGTTGGCAATGGCCTCTGAAAAATTTTAGTTGCGTTTTGCATTTCATCGTATTGTAACCCGAGGAGGTTCCAGCAATCACGGCCAAGAGTTCTGAAGGCCAAGAGCTCTGAAGGAAATCTTGAGGCGAAAAGAATTACTAACCGTGTCCAATTGGCTTATACGCCACCCCAAAGTGAGCACCAATCGTCACGTTACTTGCCCAGCTTGAGACTCTAACGGAGTTAGGTCAGAATGTCTCCCCAAAAATCTCCCAGGCAAGTCTTACTCACGAATCTGAAGAATGACCATTATCGTTCACTTTACCCTAAAATTCCACCAGTCAACATCAGAAAACTTCCTACATTAAAAAGCATCTCATCCCGATCCCAGACAAGTTTCCTTCACTCGACACCAGAGGACCGCACCGTATGGGAAGATTCAAAAAATTAACACCTTACTTCACAGAGACCTCAAAAACATCGAACGCGACAACATACCCGTACCGAGTCGTAAACTCCTCAAATATTTCCGAATAGGGAAGGCTACACCAAGCGGGCATGAACTAATCGAAGGTTTCCAATTTACAACCTTTCATTTTTATTGACGTAGGACTACGTCTTATGGCAAGTTTTGAGATAGGGTGTCATTCCAAAAATTCTAAAAATGCGAGCGTCACGAAAAATTATAGGTTTTAAGCGTTAATAGCTCAGCGGTTTTCCGATCGATTTTCAATATTCTTACACCAATCGATCGGAAAATCTTCTAAGAATTGACCCAAATGAAGAAAAGTATAGATTCTTGATGTTGAACTATTGAAAAATTGAAAATAATGAACCTATGTTTTACCAGAATTCTCGCTTCGTGATTGGTTGGAAGATTCTTTACGATGATCTAAACCTATACCAATTTGATATCTGTGCTTGGGAAGTAAGCCAAAAAAAGTGATAAAGTTTCCTCATTTCAACAAGATTTCTTAACACCGCGGTTCAACCTAGACCATTTTGATGTCCTTGCTTGGGAAGTACGCCAGAGAGAGTGACAAAGTCCCCTCGTGCCAACAGATTTCTTACGAACGTGATTAAACCTAGTCCAATTTGATGTCTGTGTTAGGGAAGTGTGCCAGAAAAAATGACACAAGTTCGCTGTCCCAACAGATCGCAAATTCTTTACTGCGAGACGATTAAACCTCGGCGAACTTGATATCTGTGTTGGAAAAATGTGCTACAGCTGCAGTGTTCGGTTGTAATACGACTCTGTATGAATACGCATGCTTGCCGTTTCATTAGAAGTGTAGTGAAAAGATGTGCTGTTGATAAAATAGGATTGAATTGGTAAAATGCATTCAACGTGGGAAACCATGGATAATAAAAACAATCTTTAATTTCAGTAAGGTAGCAGGAAAGCGTATAATTTGTGTTCTTGATTTTGTTAAATAGCTTTCAAATGCACAATCTTTTGAGAATTGAACGTATGCAATGTTACTACTTTGTTAAATGTTACATACAACGCATGTAGCATGTATATATGTTGCATATAGCATGTATACATGAAGAATTTGTTTCGTTAAGTATGTGTTGACAGCTTTACTACTTTCGAAGCCAATTATTTCGTGATTTTCTCTAAGTTGAATCGCTTAAAACGTTTTGCTAACGCGTTCTTAGTAATTCGCATTTGTTTCTTTAATCGAACATTGTGGAGTTTGGGTGAACCGACTGTTCGTTACCGCTACCGAAGAAGTTTTATTTTGCGGCTTCATTGTTTCGCCGAGTGCCAAGTGATATCTATTGCCTTTGTTGGTTTGCGACGTAAACATTTGTTAAGTTTCGCAGCCGCTTGCCGATCAAAACAAAACAAAATGGATAAGAAATTGTGCGGGGAATGCAACCTGGATATTAATGATCTCGAGCCCATCTACTGCGGACTTTGTGATAATTGTTATCATATAAATCAACAATGCTGTGGTATAAACAGCCGCCTGTGTAAGGAATTCTTTGTACAAGGCAAAATAATATTCATTTGCCCTACGTGCAGAGTCATGCTTAACGGTCGCTCTATTTGTGCCTATGTCGAAGATATACAGAAAAATCAAACAATCCAATCGCAAAATCTCAACGACCTGCCTGACCAAGTTCAAAAACTCGCAGATGTCGTTGATGGATTGAGTAAGAAAATCGACAGTTTGCCCTGTATACCGATGAATGATAGTGCCCCTCCCGGTACCCCTGCGATCATACCCGCTACGCCTGTTTGGCCAAAAAGTGCAAAACGCCGCCGTACCGAACGCGTGCCTATTAACATTGAATCAGACCATGGCGCAAACAATATTGATCTGAGCGATCTGTCGGTGCCATCAATTGTTTCTGTAGCGCCGCAGCAACGCTTTTGGCTATATTTGTCCGGACTGAACCCGCAGCTTACCGACGGTGATATACAAAAAATTATTTCTCGTTGCTTGCATACGACTGATCCTGTTGTTGCTGTACGACTCGTGCGTAAAGGAATGGATACATCTAATTACTCTTACATATCATACAAAATCGGCTTGGATCCAAATCTTAAAAATGCAGCTTTAGATCCAGCTTCATGGCCAACCGGCATATTATTCCGGGAATTCGTTGACGTGCCAAAAAACTAGATGTTACTTCTCATGATTATACCACTGGATGCCACTACCCGTTTTCTTCGTATGATTCTTCTGTTGCTGCTACTCTGGACCCGGGACACCCTTTAACAGGCACTATGGAAGCCCCAACCCCCTCCGACTCAGTCGCACTATCTGCTGTTACTCGCTACTGTCATCGTCCCGGACCTGATGTCGGAGAGCGGGATGGGGTCTTCCAGCCTGTAATCGCAGGCATGTATGATTACAATTTTGAACTTTCAATACCTGACAATCCTTCCTGTTCCAGTATACCGGCGCCGTGCTCTGCCGAGGAGCAATCGAAGCTTGTTACAAACGACGTTTCGCTCATGTACCAGAATGTACGCGGGCTGCGAACAAAAATCGACGAAATCTACTTGAGTACCGTTGACTGCCTGTACGATGTCATAATGTTTACCGAAACAGGCCTGGATGATCGTATTAATTCAATTCAACTGTTTGGTAATTCGTTTAATGTTTTTCGATGCGATAGGAGCCACTTGAATAGTGACAAACGGTCGTTTGGAGGTGTTTTGATTGCCGTGGCAAACCAGTACTCATCTGCTCTATTCGAACCCGTACATGGCAAACATCTGGAACAGGTCTGTGTTAAGGCGACCATTCATGGTACTAAATTTTTACTTTGTGCCCTGTACCTACCGCCCGATAAACGAAACGAAGTAGCAATTGTCGATGCCCACATTGCCTCTGTACGTGAACTTTGCGGGAGCAGCTCTGACAATAGCACTGTGATCGTTTGCGGTGATTATAATCAGCCGCACATCGCTTGGACTGCACACAGCAGCGTGATGCAGCACAATAATTCCGTACAGCTTTCTGTGGCAAGCGCAGCACTGATCGATGGCATGGACTTTTTAAACCTTTGCCAGGTTAACATAGAGCGCAATCATCTTGGCCGGGTTCTCGATTTGGTGTTTACTAGTGAAACCGATTTGTTGGTCGAAAGGCTCGTCGTGCCATTAACACAGCCGGATTTACATCATCCTCTCTTACTTATCTCACTCCCCGCCACTCACCATCAAGTGATCGCTCCAGTATGTGCTGCTTCAGTGAGATGTGAGTTGAATTACCGGAAAATCGACTACGATGCTCTTATTGCACATCTTTGTGATATTGAATGGACCAGGTTATTCGGAACAGACTCTGTTGACACCATGGCTGCGCGCTTTTGTGATGTTATTCGCTTATGGTTCTATGAGAATTTGCCCTTTGTAAAACCCGCTTCAACTCCTGCGTGGAGCACAAATTTGCTTCGTCGTCTAAAGCGCGTGCGCAACAAATTCCAACGTAAGCATCGTCGATGGCGTACTAACCAAACTAAATAAGATTTTAAACGGGCTAGTGAAGATTATAGGCGGCTAAATGCAAGCCTGTACAAGTCGTACGTCTTACGCGTTCAAACAGACCTACGCAGAAACCCGAAAAAGTTTTGGTCATTTGTAAATTCGAAACGAAAATGTTTCTCGGTTCCTTCCGATGTTTACCTTGACGATACCGAATCAGCTACCGAATCTGATTCGTGTGAACTATTTGCTACGTCGATTTCGTCGACTTCGATGTCTTTGAGATTACCCCGGATATGATTACTGCTGCCGCAAAAAAATTAAAATCATCGTACTGTGCTGGGCCTGATGGAATTCCTGCCGTTGTATTTTGCCGTTGCGCTGAAGCTTTAGCTATACCGCTTTGTTGTATATTCAACAAATCATTTGCGCAAGGGAAATTTCCGAATATTTGGAAGCATTCCTTTATGTTTCCGGTCTTTAAGAATGGTGACCGCCGAAGTGTCAGAAATTACCGTGGCATTACAAATTTGTCCGCTGCCTCCAAATTGTTCGAAATAATTGTGAGTGGCGCCTTAATTCAACGTGCTAGGCACTACATTTCTTTGGACCAACACGGTTTCATGGCTGGCCGCTCCGTGACAACAAATCTCCTAGACTTCACCTCTAATTGTATTGCCGAAATGGAACGTAAGCTACAAGTAGATGTGATATATACCGATTTAAAAGCCGCCTTCGACCGCATAAATCACCGCATACTGCTTGACAAAATCTTGCGACTGGGTGCCTCGCAACAATTTGTCGCATGGCTTCGCTCGTATTTGTGTGATAGGGTTGTGCAAGTGAAACTTGGGTCTAAGTTATCGTTGCCGTTCACAAATAAATCTGGTGTACCTCAAGGCAGTAACTTGGGTCCACTTTTGTTTATTTTATTCTTCAACGACGCTGCCTCTGCTCTAGGAACTGGTTGCAGACTGGTATATGCTGACGATCTTAAAATTTACTTGACGATTCGTTCTATCGAGGATTGTCATCGTCTTCAGTTACTGTTGGACACATTTGTGAACTGGTGTAAATCGAACCACATGACCATCAGCATTACTAAATGTGAGATTATGACATTCCACCGTATCAAATCGCCGATCGTATATGACTACAGAATTAACGGACAGGTACTGAGAAGGGTGGATTGCGTTAACGACCTTGGTGTCACACTAGACTCGAAAATGGCGTTTGATCGTCATCGTGCACTGATAATCTCAAGAGCAACGCGCCAGCTTGGATTTATAGCCAAAATTGGCCGAAACTTCAGTGATCCGCATTGCCTCAAAGCACTTTATTGTGCTTTAGTCCGACCGATCCTCGAAAACGCATGTATAGTTTGGACTCCACACCAGCTCTATTGGACTCTTCGAATTGAACGAGTCCAGAGAAAGTTTATACGACTGGCTCTACGTAATCTGCCTTGGCGTGACCCAAACAATTTGCCTCCGTATCCTGACCGCTGCCGTTTGCTTGGATTAGATACATTAGAATGTCGACGTAAGGTTCAACAGGCTTTGTTCGTAGCCAAACTGTTAAATGGCGAAATTGACTCACCGAAATTACTGTCGCTTATGAATTTCCGTGCATCTGAAAGGACTTTGAGGCCGTCATCATTGCTGACTAACCCGTTTCACCGTACCGAATTTGGCCGCAACGAACCAGTTACATCGTGTGTCAGAGTTTTTAGCTGTGTTGAGGAGCATTTCCAATTTGGCGAATCACTGAGTAAATTTAAGCGGTTGGTGAGAATAAATTTATCATAGATTGTTAGAGTAAGTTCATTTAGACTAATAAGTCAGATGAAGTGTAAAACAAACAAATAAACAAATAAACAAATAAGAATCGAATGATTACAAGCATGAATACATGCTACTATCACTACAAAGAGACTTACGTAGTCCTGCGTCACCTATATATGCGGTTGTGTCTTGTACACAACCCCTCTGATTTTTATTCCCGCTCTCTACAGGTTTGCATTCATCTTAATTGCCTAACATACCCTACTGTGTGCGTGTTCTCATTTTCTTCGGTACCGGAATAGCTTCTATTGTATTCACTCAATCGACATCTACGGCTTCATTGACAGCCGGCTATCACATGTGCACATGGATAAGAAAACTGTACTTACAGTTGGCTACTGCGGGGACTTACAGCGATGCCTCCTTTATCGTTCTGCGATCCTAGTATGGCTAGGCGCGGCAACGCACAGTGGTTTGATTGCTCGGATTCGTGAACTTAATAACTCTTTTCATAGTGTTTTTTCAATATGGCGTCTTCGAAAGAATTTCTGTATATCAATAGACGCAACGACTGGTGGTTAGTATTAGTTCGGAACTCAACCACAGGTGGCGCTGCAAAATGTAACTTTCTTATTTGACTATATAGAGCTATAGTATGTTCTAGAAAGTTTTAGATAATCTTATTATGAAGCTTTTTGCTGAAAACATTATTCCTCTAAGTATCACGATTTTCGAGATATTAAGCGTCTTTCATGACGGACCCCCACAAATCGGGGTTTTCACTGTAGCTTCAAAACTATGTGATTTAGGGAAAAATAGTGTTCTGCAAACATTTGCATCTAATAAAATTACACACTTTTGCAGAAGAAAGTGAACACGTATCTTCTATACAGAGCGAGTTACTGAACGATTTACGTAAAAATTAGCCATACTTCGTACTGCTATACAATAAAAACTTGGAAAAACTGGCGGCCGAGATATAATTAAAGTGAAAGTACATTCAAAACTGATCTTAAAACATGCTAAGTCATTTGTCTCTTTAAGTATCTTCATCATTTAATTTGCATTTCCAAAAAGTGTTACTCAGTCTTTTAGAGACATATATGATATATATCATAATGTTTACTATATCCCATCGCCCTGTTAACCACAAGGTACGATGCTAATCTAACAAGCCAGTCGTCGTATGTCTAATGTCGGCTGTGTGGTACTGCTAGAGTTTAATAGGATCCTTACACTAGTCCTGTAATGGTCCTGTACTCTAATAACCGGCTGCGAAGCCTGCCGATAAACAAGGGCAATGTCCTCAAGACGGTTATACCCAAAGCTTTGCTCTACTTGTATCGCAAGAGACTAGTAAGAAAAGCAAACTAATGTTGAGTAATTGAAAGTCATTACTTTGAGCGTCTTAGCAGAATCTCGAATACGGGAATATTGTGATAGATTTTTGTTATGTAACAGAATTAAACAGAAAACTTTTTCTTCAACTCGTAATGTTAGGGGCTTTTAATTTTACATAATTTTAAATAAATATATCAAAAATAAATATATAAAAAATAAATATATAAAAAGTAAACATATAAAAATGAATATATAAAAAATAAATAGAAAATTAAATATCGAGCATGTATTTTGCATCGCCGCATAGTTCACTCGCCGACTTGTCTCGCGACGCCCTTATGCTACTAATTAAGGGATCTGATGATTCGAGAAGGCGATGCAGCAAATCCATGATTGCTGCCGTTCTAGAACATTTTCTGGTTTGGTTATGTTGTGATTTATCTGAAATTAAAAGTAAAATATTTTAACGTTAGTTAGGGTGTGACTAGATAACGAAAGAGTGAAGTACAATGAGAAATCAGAGAAATTACTTTTCGAGAGAAAACCATATAATGCACCTCAGAGGTCCAAATCACCCCTACGTCCCCTATGTGAAGAGAAGTTGAATTTTCAATGATGGACAATGTCACCAGACATGTGGAGCAAACTCACCGCCATACAAAAATAGTCCTACATGATGCATAACCGCAACGCAAAAAATTGGCGCGAATATTAAACTACCATTTCCAGATGGCACGCACCAATGCCTTTACAACCTAACAGACATCTAGCACCTAAGGTTAAAATTATAGGTCAAATCAAATAAGCATTCTGCACAAACATGCATGAGTGTACCAACAGTTCACTGGCTATACGAATGGCAGAGCATGCGCCATGTCATGGGTTCGAATCTCTCTACGTGCGGTAACTTTTTTTCTTCTGTTTGTTACACTAACTATTTTTCTCTTCTGTTCTGTTTGTACTTGTTACACATTTAATTATTTTGCTTTTCTGAATGTTCCCAGAACCCGGTTGTTCAAGGAAATCGATGGTTTCCCCTAATACCGTCGATATAGGCATGACTTATGTCACTTGCTCGAATACTGCTCCTGTTCGAGAAATTCATCTTATGTGAAATCTTTCTGGAAGTTAGCCCACTAGTGAATGAACATTCGCTGGTACTCACAATTTTCCCCCACCCCGGCCGTTTTGTGGAAATCGCAGTTTTCCCTCGCAGGGTCTTGTATGCATGACCTGCGACACTCTATCGACCATAGCTCCATTTTAAGGAAATTAATATCTATGAAATTTTCATGGATGTTGGTCCACTAGTAGATGAACATTCGCTGGTACTCACAATTTTCCCCCACCCCGGCCGTTTTGTGGAAATCGCAGTTTTCCCTCCCAGGGCCTTGTATGCATACATGACTTGCGTCACTCTATCGACCATAGCTCCATTTTAAGGAAAATAACATCTGTGAAAATTTCATGGATGTTGATCCACCAGTAGAGGATCATGCGCTGCTACTCACAATTTTCCCCCACCCCGGCCGTTTTGTGGAAATCGCAGTTTTCCCTCCCAGGGCCTTGTATGCATGCATGACTTGCGTCACTCTTTCGACCATAGCTCCATTTTAAGGAAATTAACATCTGTGAAAATTTCATGGAAGTTGGTCCACCAGTAGAGGAACATTCGCTGGTACTCATAATTTTCCCCCACCCCGGCCGTTTTGTGGAAATCGCAGTTTTCCCTCCCAGTGCCTTGTATGCATGCATGACTTGCGTCACTCTTTCGACCATAGCTCCATTTTAAGGAAATTAATATTTGTGAAAATTTCATGGATGTTGGTCCACTAGTAGATGAACATTCGCTGGTACTCACAATTTTCCCCCACCCCGGCCGTTTTGTGGAAATCGCAGTTTTTCCTCCCAGGGCCTTGTATGCATGACCTGCGACACGCTATCGACCAAAGCTCCAATTTAAGGAAACTAAGTTTTCCTGCTTTTCTGCATAAGAATTTTCCTCATTTTCTTGCATACAAGTTGCTCTCTTGTTTTCACTTGCGCATTTCGTTTTTAGCTTGCATGCAAGTCCCTTGCGCACTTGCGCATATAACCGCCATCTTGCATACAAGTCTCTTGCGCAAAATCACTTGCGCATTTAACCGCGATAGAAATACTGTTAATTATTGTGAACACGGATTATGCCGTCTGCCATTAAGCAAAGCAAAGCCTAGGTACTACATTCCGTTATCGAATTTTGACCTTCTGTTTTTATACGACAGACTTCGCAGCCAGCTGTTAGAATACAGGACAATTGCAGGGCCAGTTGCTACGATCCTATTGATTCCAACAGCCTCTCCCAGCCAAGATTCGAACATACGACGTCTGGCTTATTAGGCCAGCATCATACCTCGAGACCAACTGGGAGGGAGCCGTCGGCTATTATGGCTCGTAAAAAGCTGGATAGATATGATATTACCAAATATTTCTTTCTTTGATACAGTATGATATATCGCAACATATTAGGTAAAGGTGAGTTAAAATAGGTGATCTAGTTTTCACAGTTTGTAGAACAGAAGTGCGCGGAACGATTGGTTAGCAACCAATACTCACTTGACTGTATTTTTATGTAACTATCGACAATCATTGGGGCTATCTCGAGCCCGTTGATTTAATAATAATAAATAATAAATTCTCAGCAACCAATGACGTTGTTTATACATTCAACAGTTTCCGCTTTGAAAATTTCGGTGATCGTTAAGGGTAACCCAGCGGGGGGTGAAAAACAAATTTGAACATCAGAAAACCTCTCTTGACTAACCTTGATATTAGGGGTATTCACGTAGCGCTAGCTATGTTGCGTATGCGTGTATGTACTGCCGTTACTCGCATAACAATTCCATCTCCATAGAAACTGGGACTGTAATGCGAAGAGCGGCAGTACATACACATGAATGTGAATACCCCATTTATAGTTTAACATATTGCATTTTAGTAATCAAAACGTATTTTGGTGCTTTCAGTAAATAAAATGTCTCCTCGTCCATCGCTAGTCCCGGATTCTGATGTATCGAACGAATTTAACAATACTAATCCTGATCAAGTAAACAGGGTTGACACTACAAAACCCTTCGGTCGCTCAGGATCATGCAGAATTTGCTTAAAGGCATTCAAGCCGAATGAATTCAGCAAAACATGCGTTGAATGTGATCAAAAAGTCTGCGAAGATTGTGCTAGTTACAGTAAATTAGATGAGCAGGAGTCCATGGTAAGTAAGAAAAATTAACTACGTAAGACCAAATTTAAATGAGTATCGTGAAAGCACCTAATTCCGATCACCTAAGGCATGATTCAACTTTAAACCCTCACCGAAAAATAAAGCTTTGACATTTATTTACATGGTATGTGTCTTTAGCAAGTATTTTCAATTATGTTTCATGGAAAAATATGAAAATGCCCAAATTATTTATCGAAAGTTACAAAAAATGCATCAAAGTATGATGTATCAGTGCACCTAATTCCGATCATCAATTTTAAGGGCTGGTTCTAATTCCGATCACATGTGTATCTAATTCCGATCACGACATGATGAGCTGTTAAAGTATAAAACGATTGTCAACTTATACCAAATGGTATAAAATTTGTGTATTCGAGAGCGAATTATGAAACATTCCCCTTCTATCTTCGTTCAACTGTTACAATTACAGTAAAATTAGGCCACATTTGACGTTTTCTGGTTTTGTTCATAAATAATAGTAAAAATAAAACCAGAAAGATTGTGTTCCAGACATGATTGCGAAGTTGGCGTAGAACTACGTTAGGCTGGTTTTCGTGAAGAAACCTCGAATATTAAAGAAAACGTTTTACACCATTTTGATATAGGTGTAGTGTAAAATTGCGTAATGTGAGATAAAACAAGCAGCATAATAGTAATATTATCACACTTAATAAATTGTATCGTATTTTTGGTAGGTGAGTTATTTTTGATATCAAAAACGAATATTTTTACTAGTGCCAGTATTTCAGTATAGAAATTAGCCTCACGCATCCAGCTATTAACAAAGTTCTAGGAGAAAATTTAATTGAGGACTTAAGTTTTCTCCTAGAACTTTGTTAATAATATATTTTGTTATAATAAGAGAACATGCATTATGAGATAGTCCATAACTGCATTGTTGCTATCGCTTGTTTGCAGCGTTCTAATGTCTAGCGTCTAATAAGCTAGACGTCGCATGTTCGAATCTCTACTGAAAAAGATGGTAAGCATAAAAACACCCAAGTTTATTTCACTTCTCTGTCTTGAAGCAGCAGCAGCCACAGCTGTCTTGTCTGGGAAGCAAGACTATCCTTCGGAAAATATATGGAAAAATTTTAGCTATAGTTTTCGTTTCGTTTAGCTTTAGTTTTCGTTAATTTTAACCATCTAGCGATTGGAAAACAATCTTTTCAAGAAAGCCATACAATTGCTGCTTTTTTTATGATCTAAATCCGTTTTAAATTGGAAGAGCTATCAGCGTTCAAAATCTTTCATTCTGTCGTGACGTTGGCTTGACTCCAAATTTTGGAGTGACACCCTGCTGTAAAACGTAGTTCTACCACAGAGAACAGATTACCAGGTAATTAACAAAAAGTGTGTAAAAGGTTTTTCTGTAATCTACGAGTAATCCTTCAATAGAGCACCCCTCGAGCCCTAAGTGGCAAACTAAATCTTGATGTCGCTGCCATCGCTGCTATGGTAACTCCAGCACAAAGAAATATTGATAAAGGTACATGGATATTTTTGATGTATTTGGCAAACTATTTCTGGAGGGCGCTACCGACAGATTTTACACACAAAAAATCGATTACTTCCTTCGAGCCTGTTAATCTGTTCTCTGTGGTTCTACGTCAAAAAATTTCAATAATCCTACCATGTTATCATGTTGCGAATAATCCTAAAATCCAAATAGCAGCTACGTTAGCATGCATTTTGCGAATTTACAGCTATGGTATAATGATCGGAATTAAAAGCAGAAAAAAAAGTTATGTTCATAATTCCGATCAATCACTTTAATGGAATAAATTCCGCAAATTCAGCATATTTTCAGCCAAATTTGATATAGAACGGTTATATATATATATATATGCTTGTATCTACTTGTTATTATAGAATACCGAAGAAGGTAATACGTTTCCACACTGCTATGATCTTAGCAAATTTGATCGTGCGCTTAGCACTTCGGCTAAGAAAATATATTTTGATGGCGGTTTTTGCTACTGCCTGACGAATTTAATTTATTTTGAAGTGCATGGCGCCCCAAAGGCAGTCATTTTTCAACAACTGTCACATAAACACATAGCACAATGACTGAGCATGCTCATTTACTGCAGATTTGTGCTCAATTTTCTAAAACTTGACTATTTAGGTTGAATGATCGGAATTAGGAGCTGATCGCAATTATGTGCGGTCACGGTACATCGATATGGGAACCATAACCATTCATACTAAGACGCAGCAAATCTCAAAGTGAAGAGGCAAAGAATCATTCAAAGGGCTGCGTCAGTTATTTACATATTATTGATTGTTTTGCTATAATGTATGAACATACCAAGAAGCAGAGTGTCAAGAAATATTTTCGTGTCTCCACTCTCCATAATTTCTCATAATCAACAGCTAGGTAATGCCAGTAATCGTTTCATGCAAAATTAATCCGTTCAAGTGCATTTGCATCGCCTTGATACGCGGTATTTCTATACTGTATACGCGGAAGCTCGAGAATGGTGAAATGCCATGTAACTACTGTCGAATTTTATCTACATTCGTAGTTCTACGTTAACACATTCGTGTTCCTGGCACAGACCTTCATACTTTTGATGTAGGACTGCGTCTCTGTTTACTATACTGGGTAGCAGTAGGGTAGCACTTTGTGAAAATGAAAATAGAAGTGTAACGTTTGAATGAAAGATTTCAAATGCTTATAACTTCTATAGTACTGAACGAAAAATAAAGATTTCGAAGGTTAATAAAAATTGAAGAAATTTATTCAAAAAAACTTTATTGAGTCAAATATAATGCCATTACAGGAAATTATGCTTAGTTCAAAAACCTATAAACTAGACCTTTACTACGCAATGTATATGTTAAAGAGTAATATGTCCTCTTACAACTTACTTTTACTTGCACTTATTCAAATTAGTAACACTTTTACTCAGTACTTACTCAGCAGTTTCATGAAGAAAGGATCTACCAAAATTTATAAGTGCTCCTATTTTGTTTAAATTTTGTAAACTTATTCAATTTCCAAAAAAAAAATGTAAGCAAACGCTCTACGCAACGTTAACGTAGATGAAGACCGTATAACAAAGGTTCCTTTTACCACTAGGTGGATTTAATCGGGTTTTTCTTATTTAAAGTTAGTTCTTTAGATTATTTATCATGAAATACGATTTTATTGGGAACCAAAGCATTACTATCTTTAAAACTGGTAAACATCCGCTCAGCTGATACCACTTTCACTGATAGCCTTTCACCCAAGACACATAAATAATTTTTCAATAATTTTCCGTATGTTCTCCCCGCGGGCTGCCTGAATACCCCATACAAGTACATTATTACCAACGGCAGTCTTATCAGATTTATCGACATTAGCTTCCAACTTGTGGACAGTTTCCTGAAGTTGAGTTTGTGATTGCTTCAGACGCTTTACTTCTGCTTGCAGGTTTTCATTTTCGAGTTTCAGGTCCTTGAAATCAGTAACAATGTCATCAAATTTGGCGAACAAGAACTCCTGGGATTTTTCAATTGTGGTGGCAATTTGCTTGACCTCGGTTGAAACCGTTTGTAGCTCCTTAGCAACAGAAGCAGAAATTGTTGCTTTCATCTCTTCAGTAAATAATGACAGCAAGGTATTGTTGCTATTCTGTATCACAATAATTCGTCGATTAATCGCGGAACAATCAGGTGTGCAAAAGTAGGACTGCATTTCCTATAATTTTTTTACACTTGAAGTGAACGCTCGGAAAGCAGTACATGCATGTTAATACTCTTGAGCTATCGGCCTCTTCATTTTTACAAATAGTACAGATAATTGTGTCTTCCATTCTAAGCAATTAGGAAAAGCAAGCTGAAACTGATGCAAGAAAAATAAATCGGAAAGTAAACAGAGGGTTGAATGGTAATGCAATTCGCTGACATAGGTATTTAAGGTGAAGGTCGTCAGAGTCCAGTTGCATTTTTTACTGATCTCAGTATTTTCACGACGAGAACAGAGTTGCTAGTAGTAGGTAATAAACTGTTATGAACAATTATGAAACGTAGAATCGCGTAACCATTTTTGCTGTTGAGCGAGATCCGACAGTAATTCTTTCACATAAAATGCTGTTTACGGTGAGTTATATTATCAGTGAATTTTATAAGTTTTTTTTCGACACTTTACGACCGTTAATTTAATAGCGAAAATTATTGGTCAATTTCATGCTCAACGTAAATATGGCATCACCCCACAGATATACCCGTTTCCTTGGTAACGTACAACAACGACGGACGCGGAATTGGAATTGCAATCGAAACGAAATAAAGTTTTTCATATCAATTCAAGTGAACAGTTTGGGCAAAATCATAATAATATTTCACCAAATAACTGTTCGGGTAGTAAATTAAAGTTTTCTGTGTCTCAAGTTAAGTTTCGCGAGTGATGTGACGACTGGAACGGCCGAAAAAATTAATGGAAAATCGACGGCGAATAAGTGAATATAGTGATTAATTTTAATTGGGCAGAAATCTCAGTATTTAGTGTAATTTATGTCCCAAAAAGTAATAGAAACTATAGAATGCAATATTTAGTGCTTCGAGTTGCAAGATCTTATTACTGCTAGCAGGCTGGCTTGGCATTCACTTTTCGCTTTGATTTTGCTGTTTTGATTACTTGAGGAGCCAAGCAGAATTTGAAAAAGTGGTGTATGGGGTATTTTTAGAGCTAGTAATTATCTATAATATTGCTGAAGAATGTGAAGTTTTATCTTTAGACATATTCCACGCGCATCTATCCCATGAAAGCAAATTTTGAAACTAGTAATTGTAACTATAAGCGAACTTACTCCGTTTGTTCCGCTCGGCCTAAGACCCTTAGGGTCGGCATCAACGTCTAGGGAAGACTTACCTTCGGAAAGTAATTTAGTTTAGTTTCGTTTAGTTTATTGAACATATATGACGTAAGACAAATCTTTTTCGTGTCATTAACGGTTAAATAAAGAAAATCAAATCTAACATTACTTTGTTCTAGCAACACATCACTAACTCATCTAACTACAACATATCATAATAAAGCAAAATAATTTTTGGCAGCTATTTTATACATTGCTTCTGAAGTCAGCTGTTTTAAAGTAGTAGGTTGCGCGTTCCAATCTACCACACCTCTCACAAAAAAGGTGTTTCCATACAATGAAGTCCGGTGAGTGGGAACTATAAAGCCACGCGTTCGAAGTCCTTGGAGAGCTGTCGTAGAGGTACGATGGACCCTGGCGCTGAATTAATCTATGAAGATAAATGCACGTTCTCAATGCATAAAAACTTCGAAAGGGGCATCCAAGATGGTTTTTCTGCAGATGGCGAACGGAAGTGTAACGGTTTACGTTATAGATATAACGAGCACAATCGTTTAGAGCTACCTCCAGTTTGGACATCATAGCAGAGCGCATGCTAAGATGTATAACATCTCCAAAGATGAAGTGCGGTAATACCAGGGTTCTAAAAAGTTTGAGCTTTATGCATTGCGAAAGATCGGACGTGGTAGCCCTTAGAGTGCGAAGTGCAGCAAAAATTTTACCACACTGGCGCGATACTGTTTTATCCCAGCGTAGGTTGCTTTGGAATATGATCGCCAAACTGTTTGCATCATCAGTAAACTGGATATGATTCCCATCAAGCATTATTCGTAATTCCGATGAATCTTCACGTTGAGATGTTCCAAATTGAATGGCTTTCGTTTTCATATGATTGATACTAAGCGAGTTTTTGGAAGCCCACCGAGTAACACGTTGAAGATCATCGTTTAGTTGGGCCACAGCTGTGAAGGAGTCATGATGAATACAGTACAGTTGGACATCGTCCGCAAACATCTGAATACGGCAATATCTTATCACTCCTGGAAGATCGTCAATATATAGCGAGAAAAGCAAGGGGCCAAGTACAGATCCTTGCGGAACGCCGGAAATGACCGCCAAAGATTCAGATATAGCTCCATTACAGTGCACAGCTTGCTTCCTGTCGGTTATATACGATTGAACAAGGCGAACAGCTGACGGTTCGAAGAAGAAACATGCTCGAAGTTTATCACATAAACGGTGATGAGAAATCGTGTCGAAAGCCTTGCTAAAATCTATGAGCAGAAGAACAGCCTTGTCGTTTCTATCCACTGCAACTCTTAACTCCTTGTCCCTGACGGAAACCTGCTTGATGATCGGAGATGAGTTGAGCAGAAGATAGAAAAGAGCTAATTTGTACTTTTTAGCAGCTTTTCAAAAGCTTTCGACAGTACACATAGCAAACTAATCGGGCGGAGATTGTCAATGGAGTTAAGATGTTTCTTCTTACGTAATGGTATAATTACTGCACGTTTCCAGGCATCGGGAAAAACAGACGTCTCGATTATTTTGTTGTACAAATGCACGATTTGGTTGACCACTAATGGAAAAACGAGTTTTAAGAACTTTTTTGGGAAATTATCCGATCCAGCTGCATTTGACTTGATATCGTGAAAAGCGTTTATCACTTCATGTTCACTTACGGGTTGGAACCGAAATCCTTCTTCAAGCCTTATATTTGAATGTACGTAATGGTTGCTATCGTTGGTAAAATGGCTTGCGAATTTAGCATTTACTACATTGGGATCAAAGGAACACTCTTCACCACCCACTGATTTACCAACTCCAAGCTGCTTTAACTTTTTCCAAAGGCTGGTTGAAGACTCGTCAGAAGCAAGATTAGCACTAAGGTGTTCGATTTTAGCTCTTCGTATAAGTGTGTTAGCTCTATTCCGTAATTGCCTATAAACCATTTTGAAGTAGGACTACTTCTTTGATTTCTATATTGGGGTGCACTTTAGAAAAACGAAAAGGGAACATGTAACGAAAAGTGGTTATGGTTTGCACGCTTATAACTCAGTCATCCGTCAACAGATTCTAGAGATATTGGTATCAATCGATTGGAAATTTTTCAAAAAATCCATAATACAATAGATTCCATGTTTCCCAAACAGACGTTTAATAATTGAGGAAACATTACACGGATATTCATTATTTCATTATTTTCATGTTTTTGCTTTCCCACGCCAATGCTTCCCTAGCACAGATGACAGAAATATATACGAGATGAGCTATGGGTTAAGCTGACCTTTGATTGTATTTAATTTACGCTCTATAGAATCCGCGCGAAAATTGTTGAGCTTCAGTGGGTGCTGCTTGCTCGGAATAAGACATCGAAGACATTCAAATTCACCAAGCAAGACGCCAACAAACCGAAGAAGTAACCGACTCGCCCGCCAGCGAACGGTATGGTTTTTGCTGCTATCAATACCCAGTAAAATCAATGGATCCTCGCTGCAAGCCGTTAGAAGTAAATCGCCGCTAGCCACAATTGTGACGTTCCAAGGTTGGACACATTTGTGAAAAAGGTTTTGAAATTAGCTGTCGAAAAGCTGGTCCAAACAAAAACAACAGGCGCTTCCGATTTGTTCAAGGTTGATAAAACGCACGAAAACAATATCTTTGCTAACTGCTGCAAAGGCGGCTCCGATTAAAGCTGTACTACTGGAGTAAATATGCGGGTGCGCCCGAACAAAAATCTACTAAGCCAATGAAAACCGTAGCAAAGGCACCGAAAGCCCCAGTCAAACGTAGTCGTTCCAGCGGAGAAGGTGCCCGAAAAAAACTGTTGCCTAGATGTAAATTTCCTTGATTTGCATTACTAATATCTGGCAGAAAACAATTCTTTTCAATTCAGTTCTTTTAGGAACTACTGAATAAAAGTATACGAAGCAGTTAAATTGATTTTTCTCACATTTTAATGTGATGTTGGCAGTTTAGTATGAGCGTTCGAAGTATGAGCTCGTCAGAAATTGTTTAAACTGTATTAAGACAAACCTTCCGAAGAATATTTCTGAACAAAATTGTTCATATACCTACACATGCAAAATAATACGAATTTAAGATTCTTTCTAAAAGCATGAAACGAGTAAGCCACATTATCTGGCAAAAGAAAACTGCGCCACTTCGTAATTCGAGACTAAGCGTTTAGTGAGAAAATCGAATTGCATCTTCATTTATATATTAGGCCCTAAAAAGGGCTAATTGTTGTATAGTTACAGAAGCCTGACCTTCCGAGACGGCGCGCTTGGCAAACTCACCCGGCACAACCACACACAACTGTGAGTGCACGTCTGCCATGCCCGTTGCCGTGCCATCCCTGTCGGCAATAAATCTAGATAGAATTAATAAAAGGGCGAATGTCGCAAATGTAAACAAAACGGATGAGAGTTATTTTTTGCTGGACCAGCATAGGAAAATCAACCCTCACTCGGTTTGTTTACGCTTGCGACATTCGCCCTTTTGTTAATTCTATCTTCAAATGAAAGAAAATAGCGTTGCTCTCCTAGTGGCGTGGCTTCTTCTTCTTTTTCCTATCGCGCTTTGTGGCCTTTCCACTGGTTTTCGGTGGCATGAAGACGATTTGGTTTTGTTCAAACAATGTACGGAGTACGGTTTCGTTGTACCGCCTTTCTTTCTGTCTATGATTCTCTGCCCTACGTTGATCCGCCTTTGTTACAATTTGCTGCCATTTGCTCTGGTATATAATCAGAAGTAAGCCGGCGAACGGCATCATTTTCGCATTGGCATCGGTACGGTACAGTGCAGACGTCAGAGAGTTGCGGTTATATCTCCCTCACTGGACTCGGCAAACTGGTAAAACGCAGCGCAGCGGCAGCAGCAGCAGCGGATCATTGTTTGGTGTAGAGTGCGCCGAACGCGTTGGTACAGGAGCATTGATCTTATATCAGCTGTATTAGAATATTTGGTTGCGGGAGCGGAAGAGCTTGAATCAATGGAAAATGCTCTGTTCGGTAACCATTGTCACCATTATCCTGGGAGGTGTTGTTTCAAACATTCAAGCCATTCTGCTGGCCGGATTTTCAACCACATAATTTACCACAACCCGTCCTTTTTAGGACGAACGAATTTGTTTATGAAGAGATGAAAATTTTCTGTATACTAAATTTCTTTAATTAAATTTCCAAATGTCGCTGATTCTTTAAATCATGAAGAATTTCTTCTGATTTGATCTATAAAACGTTAAATATGTGGTGACTCACCATGCGATCTTCTAACTCATGACGTTGCTTTAATTTTATTTTCGCTAAAAATTTTTGCCTTCCCACGCCAATGCTTCCCTAACACGGATGACAGAAATATATAGGAGAAGAGCTATGGATTAAATTCCCTTTGAATCAAAGGGATCAAAGTTTGACTTCAATTACGTAGTCGTGCTAACGTAAGAACTAGAATGACTCTTAAATGTCTTGGACACTTTACTTTTTGTTCTTACAAAGTATAAAAATTACCTTTTTGCCGACCGGTTTCGGGTAAGTAGTTAACCATCTACGGGGCCGAGTCCAACTAATTATGGTGATGAGAGCAGCTACATACTTAACTTTGTTAAGCCGAAGAGCGGCGATACTATTGGAGCATCATCCTCGTTCATCAGTGGCCGCTCAGCTGTGAGGATGTGTAATGACTCCCACGCATTCAAATGTGATGATTTCCGTACATTTTTTAAAAGTTTAGCACTATTCCAGTTTATCACATGTTCACTGCTAATGGCATGCATTGCCACACTGGAGTCATTAGTACGTTTATTTTCGGTTGCTGCTTTATGTTCTTTCACGCGGACTTTAATTTTTCGAGGAGTTTGGCCAATATATATCGCCGGGCAATCTTGACACTCGATTTGATAAATTCCCGATTTTTCTTCGGTGGGGACTTTATCTTTCGTGTTACAAAGTAAATCCCGTAGTGTATTATTGCTCTTGTACACTACGTGATACCCATGTCGTTTAAGGCGTTGCTTAATCGGATTAGTGGCTTTCGGGTAGAATGGCATGCTGATTCGTTGTACATCATCTTTCTGCGGTTGTAACGTAGTGACATTTTTCTTGTGTCTCTTGCGCTCATGCAGACGAATTATTTTATCGACAAAATTATTGTCGAAACCGTTGATTCTAGCAGCTTCGTATATTTTATCCCTTTCCGTTACAAAGTCCTCTTTCTCCATCGGTATGCTGACGAGGCGGTGTGCCATTGCATGGAAAGCCGCTTGTTGTTGCGCGCCGTAATGGTTTGAATCCGACGTTATGTAGCGGTCCGTGGATATGGGTTTTCGGTATATGCCAAACTTAAGCGTATTGTCCTCTTTTTTAGTTATTATCAGATCTAGGAAGGGTATTTTTCCTTCCACTTCTTTTTCGACCGTGAATTTTATTGTAGGATGTCGGGAATTTAATAATTCGAGCGTTTGTGAAAGGTGTCGTTCTTTCACGATAGCGAAAACATCATCTACATAACGCTTCCATACTCTCGGAAAGTATTTTTCTTTTTGTAATGCCGCCTCAAAGTCACTCATAAATGATTCCGCCAAGAGTGGAGAGATTTTATTACCCATACTAAGGCCAAATGTTTGTTTGTAAAATTTTTGTCTGAACGTAAAGAAATTCTGGTTCATGCATTGCTCAACTATTGAAACATAGGCTTCGATATGGGTATGTGAAGCTCGGCTTCTTTCTAAATGTTCTCGCAAACTTCGTACTGCTTCAGGAACTGGTACACTTGGAAATAGAGCGCTAACGTCAAACGAAACCATAATCTCTCCCCGTCGAACCGTTACATCTTTAAGTTGTTCAACTAGTTCAATCGAATTTTTCACAGTTGCACCGTGATTAATGGGATATTTCTTCATTTCATCCACCAACCACGTAGCCAGTTTTTCCATGGGGGTGGAGATATTCGATGAGATAGGTCTCATAGCAAGCGGATTTTTATGAATTTTGGGTAAGCAATATAGCGACGCCATTTTTGGATTTGAAGTTAGTAAACGTTTTTCCAACGTGAAAGAACATAAAGCAGCAACCGAAAATAAACGTACTAATGACTCCAGTGTGGCAATGCATGCCATTAGCAGTGAACATGTGATAAACTGGAATAGTGCTAAACTTTTAAAAAATGTACGGAAATCATCACATTTGAATGCGTGGGAGTCATTACACATCCTCACAGCTGAGCGGCCACTGATGAACGAGGATGATGCTCCAATAGTATCGCCGCTCTTCGGCTTAACAAAGTTAAGTATGTAGCTGCTCTCATCAACATAATTAGTTGGACTCGGCCCCGTAGATGGGTAACTACTTACCCGAAACCGGTCGGCAAAAAGGTAATTTTTATACTTTGTAAGAACAAAAAGTAAAGTGTCCAAGACATTTAAGGATCAAAGTTTGATTGTATTTAATTTACGCTCTATAGAATCCGCTCGAAAATCGTTGAGCTTCAGCTGCTTCCCCGGAATAAAGCAACGAAGACATCCAAATTCACTAAGCGAGACGCCAATAAACCGAAGAGTCAACGGATCCTCGTTGCAAGCCGTCTAGAAGTATATCGCCGCCAGCTACAATTGTGACGTTTCAAGGTTGGACACATTCGTGAAAAAGGCTTTGAAGTTAGTTTTCAACAAGAGAAAGTTGGTCCAAACAAAGAACTGGCGCTTCCGGTTCCTTCGCCTACCAAACTTGCTAGCGAGAAGCAAGATTACTAAGTCAAAGAAGACCATAACAAAGGCACCGAAAACTCCAAAGCCAATAGAAGTTGTTTTAACGGAGAATGCGGTTCGAAAAAAGCTGCTGCCAAGCAGTAAATTTCTTCGATTTGTATTATTAACAGCTGGTAGAAAACAATCAGTTCTTTTAAGAACTACTGAATAAGTATATGAAGCAGTTGAATTGATTTTGTGAACGGCATCATTTTCGCGTTTTTTGGGTTACAAATAATAATGAGAGTTACGATTTTATCTCCCTGTCCGGATCCGGACGCGGCAAAGGTGGTAAAACTCGGCAGCAGCCAATTATTGTTTGGTGTGGAGTGGAAATTACTCCGACCGTGTTGGATTCGAAACATCGATCTATTATTGTCAATTGCAAGGAAAATTGTCCAATCAATAAGTACGCAATCGCTCATAAAAGTGCTATTTTAGCTTAAATCGTTTCGGTCTCTTCGGCGCACTTATTGCTTGGCAGATAACGAAAAAGTGCGCCGAAGATCGAAACGATTTAATGCAAAATAGCAGTTTATGAGCGATATCGCACTTTGGATGGTAAAATTTTACTTGCAATTGACAATAAGCTTCTATAATAGAATATTAAATAAGCTAGAAAACCCAAATTTTGGTCGCGGAAGCAGAAGTGTTTAAATGGGTGGGAATAGTGATGTCCGAAATTTTCAATTATTCGATTACCGATTAATCGGTGAGCCTTGTATGCACTAATCGATTAATTAAACTATTCGATTAATTCAACTACTCGTGCTGACATTATTCGATTAAAAATTATTCGAATATTCCTTGTGTTATTCGATTAGTTGAATTAATCGAACGATTAACGGACATCACTAAGCCCATCTAAAGGACGAAAGTTGACAATGGACACTACGAGTCAGAAATTTGAGAATTAGAGATTAACAAACGGACCTTTTCAGGTCCACCATATAAATTAGCTGAAGAGTTGAAATTATGAATTTCTCACATGTAAGAACACCATTTTTTAATGCGCAACTTGAGCATCTATATATGAAATTCATACAAAAATCACCGGCTTTAGCATTGGGAGACGAATTGCGCTACATTCGTAGTCCTACTTCAAGCCTGCGCCCGTGCCACTAGGCATGGACCTTTGTACTTTTTTCCGGTCCTTGCTAACTATGGGTGCAATTATCCAGTCCTTGTATGCCATGTCCCTCTCCACTATAGCTTTCCGGATATCCTCGTTAAACCAAGTATTATAGACCTTGCGGCGACGAACTGTCCGCAATGGAATACAAGTATCGTGGATGGATGATAAACTTCTATTAAAGAAATCTACAGTTTGGTTGACGTCAGTTAACGAGTAGAAGGTATTCCAAGGAATGTCATTTACTCTCCGGAACACTTCATTTGCATTGAAATTCATATAATCACGGTAAGTAATCCCATTAAGCCGACTGTTTGCAAAGACATCAATATCAAAGGAGCAAAATATCAAGTCAGGTTTTGAGAATCCAGGAACATCAACTTGATGGACAGCAGTACACAGGTCCGGACGATTCGTGATTAGCAAGTCTAACTGTGAGCAACCATTGTCGTAGAAGTAAGTCGGATCGGTCCCTACGACCTCCAACGAATAGGATGTGACGAATTCTTCCAAGCGTTCCCGCCTTGCGCTCCTTCGCAACCAATCAGTGTTTAAATATCCAACAATAACGCAATGTTCATAAGATGCAAAAATTGTAGCACACTCATTCGTCAAAAAATCAGACACATCATTTTCTGGTGGATTGTATATCGCCGCCAATAGTACTACAGTGTTATTAATGTTAAGCTCAACTGCTAAACACTCAGTCTTATAATTGGAGCCATCTTTTACTGCCGAAGTGTAAACCGTTCTGTGAGGAATATTATCACGGATGTAAATAATAATACCACCACCTCTTCTGTATACACGATCGTTACGGATAGAGCGATAGCCTGGTATGGACACTGCTTGATTAGAGATCGAATTACTTAGCCATGTTTCCGTAAAACACGCGACCGTGATCTTGGAGTTAATAAGCAGAAGCTTGATTTCCTCAAATTTACAAAACCGCCGGGCACAAAGGCTCTGAACGTTAGCATGGCACAGGTTCAGCTTACGATCATTGAGAATAGTATCCATCACAATTCTAGGTATAGTGTGCTGTGAGAGTATGGAACTTGTTTGTGTTGACATCATGTTTTGTAAGGGAAGCAATGTATATAAATAAGCTGCCTAATACTAGTACTATTTCTAATTCTACACATTGTGTTACAATTTTCTTAGTCACAAAAAAATCAAATCAGTACACTAATCAAACAGTAAAAAACATGCATTACATTGACGTCAGTTGCTCAATAGATGCTATAGGAATGGCAGGTCCACCAGCTGCAGTCTTCACTTGCACCGTACCCAGTTTAATCGAAACGCCAGCCAACTTATTCTCTCGAAGTAGTTTTAACGCAGCACGCTTAATTGCCCTCGCTTTCACGGTGAGATTCTCGTTTATGTATATGCAACGATCTGAAGATATCCCGATGTGATTCAGCTTCAAATCTCGCTTCACCAGATACAGTGAATAAAACTCGTCCCTCAAAAAGCAGCAGTAAATTGCAATACGATTAAACATTTGCCACCATCGGAGAGTCTGCCAGAATGTAAACGCTTGCAGTGAACAAGGGGCAGCTTGTCCTGGTCGAAATCAATCGCTTTGGCTATACCACGTAGATAGGATTGCAGATTTTCATTTGTGAGATACGGAATTCCAGCGTCAATTAGCACTGATCTATTCTCAAAGCGGCGAATATCTTCGGCAACACTGTCGATGCGAGAGTATTGGTAACATTCACAATTCGTGTAAGACTTTTATGCTCGCTTAAGCATATTTATATCGTGCTTAATAACATCAATCTGTTGTTGAAATTCTTCCTGCATATCGTTCAATTTCTCATTTAGCTCAGCCTTGAATGAATCAATTTTCATATTCGTTTCATCAAACCGTTTTAGCAGCATTTCAACTGCACTATCGAGGGTGTAAACAGAAGTACCCGCTGGGCTCGTATCAGCTCTCTGGCGCTTAGTTTTGCGTTCATTACTCATTGCGCGTCTGCCGGCTGTATAGATACAACAGTAGATCACAACAGAACAATAGCCTCACGACGATGACAATAGATGTTGAGCAGCCGAAATTTTAGCACGACAGAAAATCACGGTTTGAAGCGGGCAGCTAGAGATAATACTGCAGAGTGTCACGAAGTACGATAACTTTTTCTAGTATGAAATTCGTAGCCCACGGATTAGAAAATGTATGTTTTTTTTCGTTTATCAAACGAGCTGATTATTCGTTGCTAATGTTTACCTTTGACATAGTTGCCAGAGCTGAATTGGTCTCAATCTCAATGCCAGAATTTCGAATTGGTCTCGATTTGATTTCGGATTTTTTTATGCACACCAGAAATGAGGCAAGGAAAGATTTTACGGAGCCAAAACTAAATTTATTACTAAAACTCACGGACTGCTAACTCACTCGCTGCTCACTGCGCTCTGCACCTCGGATTCCGGCTGCCTGGTTAGCCGGTGCACGTGATTGGGATTTACGCTGCAGATTACGGCTGCCTGATTAGCCGGTGCACGGAGGTCGAAGTTCGGTTACGGATTCCGGCTGCCTTGTAAGCCGGAAATCGTTCGTAGATTCTCTGCTACAGGTACCGGTGGCCTGGGGGCCGGTAAATTTCAGCTGTTCACACTCGTTGAGGCCGACTACCCGACTGACCGGTGCTTAACGGTGGAACTGTACCACAAACGTCGATGACGGTTTTAATACTCGTAGAACACACGGCAGGATCGTGTTTGGACGGACGACCCGTTTAGCTTCGCCAACTCACACGCGGGACCGGCCTATTCACTTCTGGGATCGTATGTTGACGGACGATCCGAAATCCCCTTGGGAATTCTACACTGTTCGAGACCACGCGGTCGGTAAAATTTCGCGGGAGTTTTCTGGCGACTTCCGAATAACCTTTTTCGCACAAAGGTTATTCTTCTAAGAGACCTCGCCATGCTTTCATCAGCCGCTTTTATACGAGGGAGTCTTCATGCTGCATCTCGATCGCGCAACCGATCAGGAATGGCTTTTCATCGGGTGCACTTTTCCCCCAAGTGGGCGCAAACGCAACGAGCAGTCTTGTGAGTCGAATCGATGGTCAGCGCATTCGTGAGCAGTGAGCACCTCTCTCGTTGCGACAACTGCTCGACTTGCTAACTCTGGTTGCTCCTATCTGCCATCTAGTGGTCAGTACAGGAGTCCGTTCTACTTAACGACACATGGCATATTTTTGTCGCATGCTTTTTGAGCGTAGTAACGGGCCCCTGATACTGCCACCCCTATCCTATATCAAAAGTTTACTTTCATATAGTTTTTAATTAATTTAAATTTTGTTTATATAATTCAATTTTTCATTTCAGGCATGAGAATTTACATTTACTCGCAGTATTTTATTGGTTTTATTAGGCAAAACTATCCACAAAGTATCGTAGAACTGAAAGGACAATTTTTTTATTCGTGTGCTTTTCGCAATAATCAAACTCTAACACCGATTCCTTCATCACAGCGTAACAGCTTATCCGGATTTTCACGATGGCTTTATATACAAAATTGTTCTTTAATCCTAATATTGAATTTTAATTTATTTTTCACAAACAGTGCAAGAAAAATATTTTTTTCATCAGACTTACCATTGACGATCATTTCCTATTAATTAATTAATTATACTCCCTCTTCTATTGAGGAAACCACCTTATTGCTAATAATTTGATTCGAACGAGTTATTCTTTCAGACCTATGTACAAACGTATTCACTGGCCCCTCACAAGTGCATTCATACTCCCACCCATTCCTCCATTCATTCATGTGTCCGATCTAATCCTAGTCATTACGGTTATTCTTATCCCTACTTGTTTTAGACATGACTGTCTAAGAACTAAAAGGTGTCCTTATTTTAATTTCCTACGTTGATCCATCATCAGGTAATACCAGCTTGGTTCATATATCCTTCGGGGTCATATACGTTCACGGTCGATATCGATTCCATATCAATTTCGAGGTTTGTAACCTGTACTGACCTTCAACGGCTGATTGCCTCTGGTCTCCAGCGAAGTATATGAACAAGCAGGCAAAATTTTCGGACAGTCTTCGTAAATTGAAAAACAATTTTCAGGGCTGATAGGGCCTGATTCAAAGTGAGATGTAAGCCGACAGTTTCGTTAAAATTTATTATCAAGAGAACTTTAATCGAAATACTATTGTTGCCAACCTGAGAGAAAGTAGATTATGGGGAACATGGCATGGATAACAACAATGGACTTACTCGCTAATCATTACTTTAAAGAATATTTTCTGTTATATTTCTGATGGTTTTCCTTATTTTCTTCTTGCAGGTCATTTACTGGATGGGGATCTACTTAATTAAGCGATATACTAAAATAGTTAGTAAAACTATCGTTGTTGCTTGCGAATTGTGTTCAGCTCGATTTTGGTTGTTGTTACACAAAAGGGGATGCATTTATGCATTATAATGCAAGTAGAGGAAAATCTATAAGGCAATTTGCCGTGATTATGTGATTAGAGATGAATGACATACTGATTGAGGCTAATTAACCCGGTCAGATGGGCTGCAGGCCATTTCCCTAGTGATTTACCAGAGAGATCTTCTATTTCGTAGGAAGATGATCCAATTTTAGATTTGATTTGGGCAGGTAGGTACATCGGACCGTATTTGGAATTATAATGCTCAGCGGCATTAGACTGACGCATATTACGGTAGTACACGTATTGCCCTACTTGAAATGCCTTTGCGTGTTGACGGTGACGCAAATTATATTGCTTTTGAGTGGATTCATGTGATATTGTTAAATTTTTCTCCACTATTTTATATATTTCGGAAAATATTTTTTCCTGATTCTCTTTTCTATCTACGGTTGGTTCTTGCTCACCATGTTGGTGATCATTTCCAGTTACGAAAAGCTCAAGCCCGTGTGTCACGAAATAGGGATTCAGATTTGTAACGGAATGGATTGAGGAGTTTAGAATAGTTTCAATCTCACCCAGTTTTGTATCCCATAACCGTTGATCTGATCTGACGTAGGTACGGATCGAAGCATTTACCGTCCGGTTTACGCGCTCGACCGGGTTTGCCTGCGAATGATATTTTGTATTGAGCCAGTGACGGACGTTAAATCTGTCCATCAGACTTTTGAATTCTTTTGATAAAAAACAAGAGCCATTGTCCGTAATAACGACTTCTGGTGTCGAATTTCTGAAAAACCACTGGTCCCGAACAATCTGACAAAGTTTTGTGCTATCGATTTTTGACATTGGGGTTAACATTACCCATTTACTAAAAAGGTCTAGAACTACTAGTAAGTATTGATTCCCCTTTTTGCTCCTAGGCAACGGTCTCACAAAATCCATCGCGATTATTTGCCAGGGATGTTTCGTTATCCGTTGTTCACCCATGGCCGGGATGATGGGTACCGTAGCACCTTTTGTTTCCTTACACGTAATGCATCGTTGCACATACTGGTGCACTTCTGTAGCTAATTTAGGCCAGAAGTACCGCTGTTTAATTCGACCAATGGTCTTGTCTACACCCTGGTGCATAGACTCATCATGGTTGGCGCGAATTAGGTTAGCCCCGTTCGTTGGGATGTGGAACTAATTTCCATTCATATCGCGGATCAAATGGATGGTTAGGAGTAGGAACGTATATTAGGAGATTTCCATTCTCCAATCGGTAGTCAACAAAGTCATCCGGCGCATTTTGAACTTGATGTAGCAGCGTTTCGTACCACGATTCCGTCGAAGTGCTTGAAATTGCAGCAGCACTTCTAGAAAGAGCATCGGCCACTATATTTTCCTTGCCTTTTCTATGAATTATGGTCATATGGTATTGTTGTAACGTCAAGCACCACCGGCTACATCGCGAAGCGGTTTTCCATTTCATCGTCATGATATGCGTCAGGGCTGCTAAGTCCGTTATTAAGGTGAAGTGTGCTCCCTCTACGTACCATCTGAATGCCTCTATGGCCAGTAAAGCCGCTAGGGCCTCCTTTTCACAGGCATGGTAATTGCGCTGTGGAGTCGTCAATTTGTATGAAAAATAAGCAATTATCCTTTCGGAGCCCTCCTGCTCCTGGGTGAGTATACTTGCCACTGCTACATCGCTAGCGTTGGTTTGAATGCTAAATTCTTTACTAAAATCGGGGCTCATGAGTATAGGAGCTGATATTAGTTTTTCCTTGATGGAAAGGAACACTTTTTCGGCAGATTCATTCCAGGATAGCATTTTGCTTTTCGTTTTTAGTAATTCCGTTAACGGTGCTGTAGTGCCACTGAAATCCTGTGTGAATCTCCGATAATAGTTACTCATTCTTAAGAAACGGCGGAGTTTAGTAATTGTTGTTGGGCGCTCGTATTCGACGATTGCCCTTATCTTTTTAGGATTTGGACGTAAGCCTTGGGTGGACAAGAGGTAACCCAAAAACGGCAATTCACTGACCCCGAATTTGGATTTTTCTAAATTGATAGTAAGGTTCGCTGAGGTAAGGCGGCTCGCGACTTCCTTGAGCAACCTTACGTGTTCTTTAAACGTGGTTCTCACGATGACAATATCATTGAGATACACAAAAATGGTAGGTTCCAGTTCACTGTGCCCGAGCACTTGGCCCATTAGCCTAGCTAGAGTCGCTGGGCTATTGGCCAAGCCAAATGGTAATCTAGTGAACTGGAACATCCCCTTCCCCTAAATACTGAATGCAGTGTACCTACAAGAATCTTTTCTTAGCGGGACCTGCAAGAACGCTTCTGACAGATCTATCGTGCTCAAATATCGAGCTTGAGGCAGTTGGCTGAGTATTCTACCTGGATGCGGCAAAGGGTAGGCGTCACGCACCGTGCGCTCGTTCACTTTGCACGCGTCCAGGCACAACCGAACCTTTCCTGAGGGCTTTATCACAGGCACGACATTTGATGACCAGTCTGAGTGGCATCTTTCAATGATCCCTACCTGTAGCATTCGATCTATCTCGGCGAAAACTTTCTCTTGAATTTTGGGTGAGAAGTTATATGGGTACTGTCGAATGGGAGCTTTATGCAACCATTCATCTTAGATTACTATGCGATGTTCAATTAATGGCGTTTTTGAAAGTTTGTCTGGGACTGCAACTTTGAAGTGTGTTTTGACTTCCTCTAATTGTTTGAATTCCTCTTCTATGAGGACTATTTGTTGCGGAAGGGTTACCATTTCCTCCGCTAGCATAGGACAGCTCTGGATGGAAGGTTGAATGTCAAATTTCAGCCAGAAATCCATTCCTAATATTGAATCCAAAGCTAAATTTTCAATGACTAATGTAGGAATGATCTTGGTTTTGTTATTAAAATGATATGGAATTGAAATGGTTCCCAATACCTTAAGTGGTTCGTCACTTGCAGTGCGGACATTTATTATCGTTTTGGGTTTTGGCATTTTTAAAATGGAGCAAATTTTGTTGCTGATAAGGGACACATTACTTCCCGAATCTAATAAAGCATTTATTTTAACATTGTAAATAGTCACTTGAGCAAAAGGCCGATTGTCGTTATTTAGTCCTATGGAAATTTGTATGGTCTGAGATTCCTGCTCACTGTACATTTGGTCTAAGGCAAGTTCGCAAAAATCTAATGGAGTAAAGAATTCATCCAAAGCATTTACGCCGATTCGTTCAACAACCGGCGCTTTTCGGTTGTTTGTAGTCCGTTTTTTCGGCAGTATAGACACAGTTGCGTATCGTATCCTTTAAACCCACATATACGACAAATGAGACCTTTGAAACTACGACATTCGTCTAAGGTATGTCTAAGGTACGTGCTGCTCGAGCCAAAGATGCTGAAGGTATGATTAGTATGCCGGCAGTTGAGACAGTTGGAGGTTTATGTGCTGCTATGATATCCTCTAAAGTCCGTCTTCTGACAGTTCCTTCTTGCGGATCGTCCTGGCCCACTTTCCGAGGTGAATCATCAGAACGCGCCTTTTTTACGGTAGCCTGTTTGCCGTTACCATCTTTAAAGTCCTTATTTCCCCTCGTACCAGTCTGACTAGGATCGATTCTTTGCTTAACATTGGGTTGAAAATTATAGTTATGATCGTCAAACAGTTGAGATGGGTACTGGCTGACCAGATGCGCGGATTTTTCTACGCCAAATAATTTGTTATTGAGCGAAAAATTTAAAGCATCTATACGTCGGCCCGCTTCGACTAACTTTTGAATTGAATCGGTTGTTTTCCATAAAAGCAACTTTTTGTAATCTCCTCTCATATTGCGTTTCAGAACATCTAACTTCTCGTCATCACTCAATTGCTTACTCATAGAGCGGAAATATTTTTCCATTTCATAGTAATAATCCAAAAAGCTTGGCCAAAAGCCTTGAAACTGGCTGGGATTGATGATGGTATGCCCTAGTAGAGTTTGGTTGAGTAGCCGGGATAGTATTTCCCCCCGAATATTGTTGACCAAATGAAGTATTGTAATAAGTAAAAGGGACCGTGTTATGGTTTAAGGGAGCAAACATTGTTGTTACTGGCCGAATCATACACGATGGCGGGGGCGTAGGTCCAGCGTATGGTAGCTGGGGCTGAGGTAACAGGTACGGTAAGGGAGCATTCTGTGACAATGCTGTGGTGTTACATCCGGTTGGATTATAACTCCAACTAAGGTTATTGTGAGCACCGGATGTACACGGCACAGCTAAATAACCAGAATTAATCGTGGTACCAAAGTTACTTAAAGCGATTCCCGCTACGCTAGTGTAAGGCGGATTAACATACTGTGAAGGAACCTGTGTCGTCCAACTTGGGAACCTGTATGATTGGGGGACAGACCAGGTTGGGTTTGCTATCTGAGAGGCTGTTGCTGAATTTATTACTATAGGTCGCGAATATATTTGACTAACCATAGCCATCGAATCCGATGAACCTACGGTGGTTATAACTGAATTGATAGTTGTGCTAACATGCTGTGAATTCAACACGGGATTCATAGAGAATCTTTTGTCAACCTCTTTTATTGAGCGTAGAGAATACAATTCGTACTCAACATCGAGTGATGCGTCTCGAAAATCTTTTTTCTCGTCATTGGATTTTCGATCATAACATCCTAACCTTTTTAAACATTCAATCACATCATTATCAAATATTTCAAGCTTTTCGTCCACTTGCTCACTATCGCCACTAGTCCCTGCGGCACTCTCTGTACTAACTTGCCTATCAGAATTTGCAATCGTAATACTCGGACTCGCTGTATTTGATCTCTCACTTATCTCTCCACCACCTACTCTCATTGTTTCTGTCACTGTTAAACGTTTTCTTGAGTAATAATGAGTACTCAGTGACTCGATAATTTCACACAAAATTTCATCAACTTGCTGCTGTGTTACCGAATCTAATTTAGTTTTTAATCTATAAAATCTCGTACCTAAATGCAGTAACATGGCATGACCACGTGGTGGAGGAGAAGCAAGCCCGCTGACCAAATCTTCCTTCGCATCAAGCCATTTCTCTAAGCATACATCGTAATCCAACTGCGGATCCAGTTCAAGAATTCTCAAGAATTCTTCCAGTTCAAGAATTCTCAAGAATTTTTCAAGAATTCTCTTAAATTCCCGCGTTTTCTCACCATCGGTACACTATCTTCAAGTTGTACTTGTCTAATCTGGAGTTCATAATTCAACTCATCTTCGCTAAGAAAATCGACTCGAATGTCGTAAAAACGCTTCCCCAAGTCTTCTACACAAGTGATCGCTTGGCCGTCTGTATCCATTCTGAATAGTGACTCGTTCTCACCAATCTATTGGCAAACTTACATAAAAAAAAGCACACGTCGGATGCCCTTGGCTTTGATCTTGAGATCACCTGATCGTTCGCCCAGTAAATCTGATGATTAATATTCACACTGTGTAAGAACAATAGCTATAGAAAATCAATCCCAACAGCAAAGAACAATTGCACAGAGCACGCGGTGTGCAGTATTTGCACGTGGTTTTTAATCAAACGGATTTTTCTGTTTAACAACTGTGAATCAAAAATCGATATCAAATCTTGACCAATCACGAAAAACGACGGAGATTTCGTGAGCCTCCCCTAGACAGGTTTAAAAGTGTGGTAAAACCACGCTTTTCGATAAAATTCACGTTGGGCGCCAGTTGTAACTATAAGCGAACTTACTCCGTTTGTTTCGCTTTTCGCTTTTGTTTCGCTCGGCCTAAGACCCTTAGGGTCGGCATCAACGTCTAGGGAAGACTTATCTTCGCAAAGTAATTTCGAATTGGTCTCAATTTGATTTCGGATTTTTTTATGCACACCAGAAATGAGGCAAGGAAAGATTTTACGGAGCCAAAACTAAATTTATTACTAAAACTCACGGACTGCTAACTCACTCGCTGCTCACTGCGCTCTGCACCTCGGATTCCGGCTGCCTGGTTAGCCGGTGCACGTGATTGGGATTTACGCTGCAGATTACGGCTGCCTGGTTAGCCGGTGCACGGAGGTCGAAGTTCGGTTACGGATTCCGGCTGCCTTGTAAGCCGAAAATCGTTCGTAGATTCTCTGCTACAGGTACCGGTGGCCTGGGGGCCGGTAAATTTCAGCTGTTCACACCCGTTGAGGCCGACTACCCGACTGACCGGTGCTTAACGGTGGAACCGTCCCACAAACGTCGATGACGGTTTTAATACTCGTGGAACACACGGCAGGATCGTGTTTGGACGGACGACCCGTTTAGCTTCGCCAACTCACACGCGGGACCGGCCTATTCACTTCTGGGATCGTATGTTGACGGACGATCCGAAATCCCCTTGGGAATTCTACACTGTTCGAGACCACGCGGTCGGTAAAATTTCGCGGGAGTTTTCTGGCGACTTCCGAATAACCTTTTTCGCACAAGGGTTATTCTTCTAAGAGACCTCGCCATGCTTTCATCAGCCGCTTTTATACGAGGGAGTCTTCATGCTGCATCTCGATCGCGCAACCGATCAGAAATGGCTTTTCATCGGGTGCACTTTTCCCCCAAGTGGGCGCAAACGCAACGAGCAGTCTTGTGAGTCGAATCGATGGTCAGCGCATTCGTGAGCAGTGAGCACCTCTCTCGTTGCGACAACTGCTCGATTTGCTAACTCTGGTTGCTCCTATCTGCCATCTGGTGGTCAGTACAGGAGTCCGTTCTACTTAACGACACATGGCATATTTTTGTCGCATGCTTTTTGAGCGTAGTAACGGGCCCCTGATACTGCCACCCCTATCCTATATCAAAAGTTTACTTTCATATAGTTTTTAATTAATTTAAATTTTGTTTATATAATTCAATTTTTCATTTCAGGCATGAGAATTTACATTTACTCGCAGTATTTTATTGGTTTTATTAGGCAAAACTATCCACAAAGTATCGTAGATCAAACTGTAATTTCTTCGAAGGTTACATAATATTAAAAATATTTGTATGTAGTATGTTCAAACATACTATAAACTTTATAGCTTTATAATAAAGCTTACAAAAATCCTGAATTGCCATATTGTTTATTAATAAAAAATAAGAAAACTTATCCAATTTAATTCTACTATGTGTATTTTATTCACGACAGATACGTATTTCGCCTACGACTTGCAGGCTTCCTCAGTGTCTGTTTTCGAACGTTCGCAAGTCGTAGGCGAAATACGTATCTGTCGTGAATAAAATACACATAGTAGAATTAAATTGGATAAGTTTTCTTATTTTTTATTTTTAGGTTTCGTATTCTACTAAGACGCTCCAAAAACTTCAGTCAATATTGTTTATTGACAATTCATGCTAAAATGCACCTTACAAGTGGGAGGTTAACAATATAGATTTTTCATCATTTAGGCAAGGCTGAATTAAATTCTCTGTCAATAGTTTTAAGCCAAAATAATCTAAAACTGTATATCGTCAAAACATGTTTCATTACAAGGGTAACATTTAAAGAATTTAAATCCGAATTTTTTGAAACTATGGATTTTCTTTAATCATATATGTACAATTAAAATCGCGCTGTGCTTGACTTTTGATAAGCATTTCTATGTAAAATAAAATAGGTGCTTCAAAATGGTGTCCCGTAACGTTTTGTTTAACGCAAAAAGTATTTGAATAAAAAGTACTTACCACATTATGATTCAACTAATCTTTATCGACGATAACAAATCTATTATTTTGATGACCGAATGCAAGTAAATATGTATTTACTATAAGTATGTATAAATATGATTACAATATAATAATATATTGTAATATTAAGGAATGTGCGGTAAAGACGGACACCTCAAGATTAAAATTCAATATCTTCACAAGTACCTCTGTTTGATATAGCCATGCTACTAGTAAATCTGGTTTAAAACTAATACTTTATCATCAAAAATATTACCTAGTAATCATATTTTCTAGACATTATACAGAAAAACGGACACATTATAGGAAAGGTGGGCACCGCAAAAAAGGTGTGATGCCTGATGAGTAATACCTAACCATCTAGTATCCATTAGTATCATCTTCGAGGTATGATACCAGTCGTCGTATGTTCGAATCTCGACTAGATGGTGCTGCCAAAGTCAGTAGGATCGTTGTACAAGCCCTGTAGAGTGATTTATCTATTTTGGACAGCAACGTACGTTATTTTGGACAATTACGGCAAAATTAAATAGAGGTGACCAAAACCAACCTTAAGAGGGCAGCCACGTCAGTGAGATAGGGACCTGTGGATAACAACCCACTGTACCCGAAAACAAAAAGAAAGTTAAGGAAAAAGAAAGAAAGTCTCTCCAAAAAGAAGAAGGGTTAAGTCTTAAAGACATTTATATCTAACGCCGATTTCGACTTACTTCAATACTTTATCATTAAAATACTTGAATAGTCTAAAAATTTCGAATTCCGTTTCTGAAAGTTGTTTAGTCAGCTTTTTTAGCAATCATAGTGACTTCGCTGAGCACACTAGCAAGAAAGCCTAGCCCAGAAAACATTTTTTAGCTTGCAAGATACATAGTAAGTGTCGTACTTCGAACGGCACTGTGTGTGTGTGTGCGTGTGCGTGTGTGTGTGCGTGTGTGTGTGTGTGTGTGTGTGTGCGTGTGTGTGTGCGTGTGTGTGTGTGTGTGCGTGTGTGTGTGTGTGTGTGTGTGTGTGTGTGTGTGTGTGTGTGTGTGTGTGTGTGTGTGTGTGTGTGTGTGTGTGTGTGTGTGTGTGTGTGTGTGTGTGTGTGTGTGTGTGTGTGTGTGTGTGTGTGGAACGCTTTTGATTGAGCCAACATTTCTCGAAGATGGCTGGACCGATTTTAATGATCTTAGTGTCAAATGAAAGGTCTAGGTGTCCCATCGTTCGCTATTTAAATTCATACTGATCGGACTTTTAGTTCAAAAGTTATGTATAAAAATATTAAAAATATGGGACTTCATTATCTAATAGGTCCCTTAACCGATTTGAATAAAATTGATTGCATATGAAAGGGGAATCTTTTAAAACCTTAACTTCAAGATTTCATGACAAATGGGCTTGTGGTTTGAAAGTTATATAAAGAAATGTGAAAAAAATGTATTTAAAACTGCTTTTTGTTGCATATAAGCATTAATTCAATAGAAAACATCCTACAATTTATTATCATTTGAAAGTTACTGTTGAGATCTATAAAACGAAACCAAGTTACTGAAAATCGGATGATTGATTCAAAAGTTATTCAAACTTTAACACTTCAGCGCCGTATATTAAACCGTTAAAATGTATAAAATCGAAATAAACTAATCAAGGGTCGATTGTATTCAATGTATGTGTTATGTATGTGTATGTATGTATGCATGCGTGTATGTATGTGTGTATGTATGTATATGCGATTTGCAATTTTAAAATTTGCATAGAAATACAAGAAGAGTGAGAAGCATTTCAATTGTCATTTTCTTTACTTGCTGTTACTCGCAATCGGACGAGCGAAGAAAAGTAATTGATTTAATCATATAGGTATAGTGGTGTATAGTATTTAAAATACTAATGAGTTGATTTTCCCAAATAAATTTATACCAATTTCAAACAAATTTTGCGCATCAATAGATGCTTTTACAATCAATAGATGCTAGAGCTTAGAAATTTTATATGAAAAAGAGGAAGAAATACTAATAATTCTGTACAATTTGTTTTCGCTAGTGACACTTTAAAAGATAATATCATATGTCATGTATCATGTTTTAATACATAAATTAATATGGGTCCACTCATATCAGGAAAAATAACAAGCGCCGAAAATTATGTCGATCATATGGCCATCCTCAAGCATGTTTATGGCACTGCTTTTGTTTTTTTGATCTCATCGTTTCCTAAAGCATCTAAAGGGCAATATCATATAAACGATACGATCAAACTAATGACTATTTTTTCATTAAAGTTTATTCAAAAGAAGCTCTAGTTTCGATTTTCATGCAAAAATAATTAACTGAAAGAGCGCCAACTAAGAAAAAGTCCAATTTCACTTTTTCGTTTTTCATATCTAATGCTCTACTCAGTTATTTTTTCAGATTCAGATATTACCTTTTTTTCAGATATAAGAATTTTGAATAATAAGGAACGGAACGGATATTTAAAAATATAGTCAAGTTAATTATAGATGTTCCTAGGAAATTGAAGAATAATTATTGCGGCAGTAGAAAGGCTAGGTCACACCGCTAGGTGGATTAATTCGGGTTTTATTTTTTTTATATTATATAACTGTTTTATAATTGTAGAATAATTTGCAAGTTATCAACAAAGTTATTTTAATGAATAGGTAAAATTAGGTTCAAATTTATGTGTTCGTCTTTTATAGCAACTTATGTTATAGTTATAGTTCGCAACATGAGTTGCTAATGTTGCATAAAAACTTTTAAATTTATGAGTTATGATACGTTAACTGATACGTCTGAAGTAAAACAAAACAACTAATTTTCGAATAATTGCTATTTAATACCATTTTGGCGTGCAGCGCAAATAAAGCATATCTCTCGCATCAAGACGAACCTTTTTTACCGTTTTAAATTTTTTTAAATAAATTTTTTGAATTTTGTTATTTTGACCAAAATCTTACATAGGGGGAGGGGCGATTAGTCAACAATGGGGAAAACTCGATACATAATTAATGTACAGCCCCTACGTTTTAATTCCTATTGTGTCCAAACCCTAAGATTAGGTAAGCATTTTATTATAATACTTCAGTATAGTTCTCACATGGGTATTTCTCTTTACCTCGAAGTAAACTTTACCTTACATTTACTTCGTTACGTATGTCTTATTACCAGACTATAACACACCAAACCAGTACACTATTGTTACAAACTATAGTGAATATAGACCAGATATAGAAAATATGACGACCTGAACAGAAATCTAGAGAAAATAAACCATATAATGCAGTTTACTTTTTTCGTTACGGGACACCATTTGCAGAATACCGTTTGCCCAACAGCGCATGGTGTCCCGTACCGAAATGATTTTTATTAGGGTAATTTGCCAATGATCGCACAGCTAAGCCCCTATGTTTTTACTTTTAACGATATTTTCTAAACAAATAATTACAAATAGACAGAAACATGAAAATCTGTATCAGATACAAAATATGTTCACATTACATGGCCATTTTCACGAAATAAATAAGCTTTTCGAAGAAAAATATGCGATTTTTTGACAACACTTGAATGCCCAATCGTTGAACACTTCTGAAACCGTATTGTCCTACAGTTGGACACTTATTGTCCAATGGTTGGACATGCAATATATTGCACCGACCTTAATGTTAATTTGATAGCTTACTATTAAGAATGAATACATTTTAAGATATATCGGCACCAATTAGGCCATTACAAATATTTTATAAAGTTTTTGTCCTTCCGGTATTCGGCCACTGAAGGGGGGGGGCTACAAAGTGAAAACAAACAAAGTGAATTTTTTAAACGAGTAAAAAAACATGGATTTTTAGAATTTTTATTTAAGGTTTAAACGTAAAAACTGAATCTATTCTTGCTTATAATATATACGTTATTATTTTCTATGCAAAAATATACGAAAAAAGACAAAAACGAAGGAAAATTTTTTTGGACGATTTTCGGAAATTCCATTGTTTGATTTTCCATTTCTGTTTCGTGCTAGAAGCGTGGTAGAAGTTAATTCAACTCGGAGACTCATTTTTCGAGTTTTTCAGACTGTAGAGCCCACAGACAATTGATTTTATAAAAAGAAATTTGACTCATATCCTACAAATTATTTTTTTGGCCCCCCCCCCCTATTTTTCAAGCCAATTTCCAAGGGGTGGGGGTTGACAAAAACTTTAAATATGATTTGCAATGGCCTTAATCAAAAGGGCCAGTCTGCAAAAATGTTTACAAACCGAGTGAGGGTTTCCTTCCCTATCCTAGTCCAGCAGAAAATAACCTTCACCCGGTTTGTTTACATTTCATAGATTGGCCCTTTTGAAAAGTTGGTGCCGATATTCATTAAAAATAATCAGCAATTAGTAACATTACTAATGACAATATATTTCTTAAGGGATGTTAATTTCCCCTTCTAACCTAGGATGCCCTTGTCCTTCATTTCTGTTGCTTTCCCGCAAATTTTTCTCTCTTTACGGTTCCCTCGAAGCATACTTATATTTCCTGCGGCCTAATGGCAAGATCTGTTTTTTACAAGAGAAACTATGTTTGTTTCTCTCCTGGTTACTCGAAAGAAATTTGTTAGCAAGATAATAATCGGAAAAACTGCGAACATCCGTTTCCTGGCAGTTGAAAAAATGCACCATTCATCTTCGTCTCATCATCGAAACTTTATTTATAAAAGAAATCAAATTATAATATTTAGAATTTTTCAAAAGTAATGATTAAAAATTATTTAGCTCTCAAAAAATATGAAACACTAGCTCGTAGGCGAGAATTTAGAAAACAAAATATTTTCAACGTTATATAAAAAAATTGTTTCAACACAATATTATTCTACAATATTCATAGAAGTATCTAACGTTTGCTGTCAGTACCATTAACACCGGAATGATTCGGTGATTCAAACTTCTTAATTTTTTCTTTAGTCTTTAGTCTTTAGTTTTCTTTAGACGAAAATGATGATTGTTGTGATTACCCTAATTCAGGAGCAGGCCAAATCAAATACACGATAATAAAATTTTTCAAGTACACATAGTTTAAACAAATCTGGAGTAGCTTTAATTCGCAATAGGACTATTTTTCGTGGGATTGTTTTATTAAAATAAAAAAAAACAAAAGCATGCATATAAAATAAACAAATAATATTATTACATAAATTTTCAACGGAAGATTTTTGCGTACAAATGAAAACCATTTGTAAACAGTGCCACAAACATAAAAACTGTCAAATACACATGCATAATGAGAAGTAATGCGGTTTTTTCATGCTATGTCAGTTTTTGTACAAGCTTAGGACCATCGTTGCTTTATTGTCCAATGATAAAACAGTCAAATTTTAATACTTTAAAAACTATAAATAATTTTTTATTTTGCTTGAACATGTTGACAAATAGTGCATAGATGAATATCATTAGCTATGAACAGCCTGATATAGTAATATAATTATTTTAAACGTTAATTAGTGAGACATGTTTCTTATATGAAATGCTAACCAAATTCAGGGTATTCAGGTACCCATATTGTATATGACAATGTTTAACTTGAATTTTTGTTATTAAATCTTGCCTTATGTAACGCTATTGTTACAAGAAATTATCCACAACTGATCAAAATGAGTAATTCGTGCACTTTGGTAGGGTTTGAGCGTATATGTATTCTAGAATTAGCGTTTTATTGGACGCTGTCCAATCATTGGAATCGTTCAATGATAGGCAAAATACCCTATATCTTAAAAACTAAACACAAAACCTGAATATACTTTTATATTTTGAGTTTGAGGCTGCCTTCAGCTAAAAATTTTCGGAACATGTCGACTTTGAAAAACTTGAAACAGAGCAGAGTTTTGCAAATGTTTGAATCATGTTCAGAATACGCATTTTCTGCGATGGTGTCCCGTAACTAAAAGTATTCCGCCACTATTCAATAACGCTTATTGTAATAAATATTTCGCCCTCGTATTGAGAAAGTATTACCAAATAGCAGCTCAAAACACCTATTTTGAAAGATATTCGTCAGACTGTTGGTAAATATGAACAAATTTGCATCGCAATAACGGTTGCTCATGGTGTCTCGTAACGCTGGAATGTGTCTTATAAATATTATAAAAATTTTATTTTGTTTTTCATATCCAATCCATGTTTTTTTCCAAATATTACAAAACTCAGTGAGTAGTTCATCACTGAATATTTTTGAGGTCGAACATTTTGTTCAAGATGTCCTATGTTTTCAAAAGTAAAAATTGACAAAATTTGTGGAATTATTTTCGTCACAATTTTCCTGAATTTTTGATTTTAAAAGTTAAGAACTCTTGAACGCATAGTCAATGATACCAAAATGTCAATCTATTCTCAACACAGATATTATGCTATCCAGTTAGAATAAATTTCATATGTGGCTCTGAGACTCTCAAAGCAAAAACTATCTACAGAAGTCTACCCGTTGAAGGGTTGATTATATGTTTGCTAATAATTATTCGTATCACGTGCATTCGCTCAAACAAATCAACGTCGTATCTAGTAATATTTGATAAATGTTAAAGTTGACTGAAGTTTTTTTGGAATGGAATACGAAGATTGAAAATAAAGAAAAAAAATTTCCCGACTAATTTCCATTGTTAATTCTATAGTTTATAATGGATTTAAAAATCATATTGGAGTTCTACTTGAATTTCAATGTTGAAATTACCGAAAAGTATAATAATTAGTTAAGTTTCCTTCCTACGTAGTTCGATTACGCGCAAATCATAAGTTTTCCGCAGCCCTGCTTCATCTTCCTCGTTTTTCACATCGCAGTTAGTTTTAGTCTATAAAATATTTTCAAAAACATCTTCATATTGCGAATATACGCGTATAACAGTAACGATCCGTGTTAATATCAGAAGCGATCGTAAACATCGTTTAATTCAAGGTTATTATTAAACATTCTTTTAGCTTTTTCGCATGAAAAACAAGATTGCGAATGTAACATTTTGAATGCATTCACTATTTTAGTATCAACCACGGTCATTGCCAGTATATTTGTTGCGTATAGTATTCCGTGCTCGCATGCTTGATTACTTGAATGTGAATCTATGAAGAAAACGACAATTTTAGCTATAGTCAATCATAAAATTCAAAGAATTTTATCTTTTTTTAAAAAAATAACACCCTCGCCATTTTTTGCTAAAAACTTTATGCATATGTGTATATTAAATCTCCAAAGTTTCGTCAAGATTCGTTTGCCACTTTCCGAGTTATGATTAAGTAAAATTGGCCTGTTTTTAATCTGAAATCGGCTATATCTTATTAACTCATAAAGGTAAAGCACAATAGTCTTCTGCAAAAATATTCCTCTCTAACGTATAATAAATTTTGTAGAACATCATATTGAGCTACCTGTTGAGATAAATGAGCTATAAGAGGAAATATGATTTTACGGGTCGGCCATAAACCAAGCTCCACTGCTGAAAATACATAAGAGCTAGAAATTTGATATGTTCAGAAAAGTTATGTGAAATTGATTCATCTTTAATGTTTGGAGCTAAAAAATCGAAAACAAACTTATTTGAAAAATTATTACTTGAATTGCTGTTACAGTATTATCTGAACATTGGACGACACCTTCAAAAGATGCATCATGTTTTCATTCAAAAAGTTGCCGAAGACTTTGTTGAGCTAGAATATCTCGTTTAGGCGCAATCATTTTTGTCCGTCTAAAATCGCTTTCTGGACCATAGTGCGTTGGTAGAAAAAAGAGCGCTTTTTTGCTACCAATAGGGTAGCAGCCTTATAGCGCCATAAGTACAAAATGCACAGTAATGCTTACTTCAGCAATATTGTAGATAATAACAAATTCTACAAACGCCCCATACATCACTTTTTCAAATTTTGCTTGGCTGAGATGCAGTAATCAAAAGAGCAAAATCGAAGCGAAAAGTGTATGCCAAGCCTGCTAGCAGGTTAGTTGAACTAATTTTATTTTTTTGTGGTGATTTCCCGAGTCTATGGGAGCATGTTGGCACACTGAACAAGGGAAGGTAAGGATGATATTCGGTGCCATACTGACTGCCATAAATGGAGTCTGACGACCTTGTCGTTAAATGCCACGTAAAAAGAAACAACGGCGGCCGAAGTGTGTTGATAGAGATGCAGTACACTGAAGTCGCTTTTTACGCGACTATTTTTACGCGAATTTCGGAATTTACGCGGTTTTTTTACGCAAATTTACGGAATTTACGCGGTTTTCGGAATTTACGCGGTTTTTTTTTCACGCGATTTTCGGAATTTACGCGATTTTCGGAATTTACGCGGTTTTTTTACGCTATTGCTCACGTCTATTTTTTGGCGTAGTGTTGAAATCCACAGTTTTTTTTACGCGAAATTTGGGTTTTTACGCGAATTTTGAAATCTACGCGGTTTTCGGAATTTACGCGGTTTTTTACGCGATTTTCGGAATTTACGCGGTTTTTTACGCGATTTTCGGAATTTACGCGGTTTTTTACGCGAATTTCGGAATTTACGCGAGACGTATCCTTCGCGTAAAAAGCGACTTGAGTGTATTAGAATAACAAGATCGCGATGCAAATTAAAACTTATCCACTAGCAGTTCTGTTGAGACCCATATATGTATATGGTGGACGGGAAGCAAAGCAAAGCCTACACTCAAAAAAATCGGCACGTCGCATCCACGTGAAAAATCATGTAAACTTCTGTACAGCAACTTACGTGAGCTTCATGTACTAGTTAATGGGAAAATTGATACAACTTACCGGGATCGCACGTAAACTGGTTGGTATGAGTGCGAGTTACCAACAATTCACGTGAATGTTACATGAAAAGTGTGATGGATGAGAATTACCTATGTTTTCACGTAAACTTGACGTGCTGATTTTTTTGAGTGTAGGTGCTACATTCCGTTATCGAAACTTGACCTTCTGTTTTTATTGCAAATTGCATCAAAAACGCGAAATGCAAGAAACTTGCAAACATTTTGCAAGCAAAATTCCAGCAGTGAGCCGTCAATTATTCATGTCAATTTATTGGGATTGACACTTGCAATAAGTTGACATAAATATTTGACAGCTCGCTGCTAGCATTTTACTTGTAAACTGTTTGCAAGATTTTTGCATTTCGCGTTTTTGATGCAATTTGCAATATACGACAGACTTCGCAGCAAGCTGTTCGAGTGCAGGACAATTGCAGGGCCAGACGGAGGACGGGAACTTAACCAAAATGAAAATGAAATGAAATGAAATGAAAAAGAAAATGAGCGAAAAGGGGGAAACAGCGCTATTTCTGTTTGCCCTATCTCCCTCTAACTCATTTTATCACCCACTTACCAAAACAGTGTTGATAGTTGTCTTGTAAAATTACTGTCCTCGAGTGCGTTTTTCGTTTTTTGAAGGAAAACGATGTTGATTTTTAAATATTCCCCGATAGCTATGATTATTTGACGAGTTGAATCATTGAATATTTTTGATTTTAGGAAACTTGGCGTTGCAGTGTTTGTCGTAGGAAAATGGCTTCACGAGTTTGCATGCCACAAGAATCAACCGATTCTGTTTTGGAAATACCGGTCTTGGAAACGCTTCAACGACGGCATTCAGATGTAAAACTTGGATCAACACAATGTTTACGTGTGGCAAACGGCACAGCACTAGCTCCTCCCCGGAGCCCTGAACTACGCAGACATTCAGATGTATCACCAGCATCGTTAAAGGAGCTTGAAAAACTGAAAGGTACTAAGACATCAGACACAGATTGGAGAAAGGGACACAGTGCAGCTCCTAGTCGGTCTTCTAGTCCTCCGAGACGTATAGATCCTGACACTGCGGCATCACGAATAGCATCTAGAAGACCATCTATGCGAATGACTCGCCAGCGAAGCTATGATGACGAAATTAAATCAGTAAATATTGAATCAAAGCTAATGGAACCAAGCTTGGGATTACCTGCTCCAATGCCACGAAGGTAGGTAAAAATGAAAAATTTAAATATTTTTATTTAGTTATTTATTTGACCCCGCTTTCAACCACTAGTTGGTTCGCCTCAAAAATATTTTTATCATTAATAATTATTATTCATATTTAAAATGTAATAACTCAGACTAATTGACTCATAACTTCGAATAAATTTCCAAATAAAACATCGATTTAATGGTAATCCTCCCGCAAAAAAACACTAGGATAAGCTGGTGCAACCTTCGCTTTACGCTTCTTTATAAACTTTGCTACCGTCATCTGGGGATTCTTGCACCCAGTAATGGTTAAATCTCAAAACTCAGCCAAAATAAAAATCATCGGTGAACCATATATAAACCATGGACGTAGCGACGAGGGGGTGGGGGGGGTTTGGTGTTCAATCCCCCTCCATCCAGAGGTAAGTTTGTTTTACACTTTCAAGCTAGAAAAGCCATAAGCCAAGTGTTAAGTGTTTGGAGCGCAGGAAAATTTATGGGGCTCGGCGTCGTGGTCGTCGTCAGTACCCGATCAGGAGGTCATAACAAAATTATAACTGATCCCGTTATTTTTTTACCGATGTTTTGCTAATAACGGCTGTTATAAATTAGCCACTGTAAGTGGTTAAAATAGGGTAATTTGCCAATGATCGCACAGCTAAGCCCCTGTGTTTTTAGTTTTAACGATATTTTCTAAACAAATAATTACAAATAGACAGAAACATGAAAATCTGTATCAGATACAACATATGTTCACATTACATGGCCATTTTCACGAAATAAATAAGCTTTTCGAAGAAAAATATGCGATTGACAACACTTGAATGCCCAATCGTTGAACACTTCTGAAACCGTATTGTCCTATAGTTGGACACTTATTGTCCAATGGTTGGACATGCAATATATTGCACCGACCTTAATGTTAATTTGATAGCTTACTATTAAGAATGAATACATTTTAAGATATATCGGCACCAATTAGGCCATTACAAATATTTTATAAAGTTTTTGTCCTTCCGGTGTTCGGCCACTGAAGGGGGGGGGGGGCGAAAAAAAAACAAAGTGAATTTTTTAAACGAGTAAAAAAACATGGATGTTAAGAATTTGTATTTAAGGTTTAAACGTAAAAACCGAATCTATTCTTGCTTAGAATATATACGTTATTATTTTCTATGCAAAAATATACGAAAAAAGACAAAAACGAAGGAAAATTTTTTTGGACGATTTTCGGAAATTCCATTGTTTGAATTTCCATTTCTGTTTCGTGCTAGAAGCGTGCTAGAAGTTAATTCAAGTTAATACAAATTATTTTTTTGCCCCCCCCCCACGATTTTTCAAGCCAATTTCCAAGGGGGGGGGGTTACAAAAACTTTAAATATGATTTGCAATGGCCTTAATCAAAAGGGCCAGTCTGCAAAAATGTTTACAAACCGAGTGAGGGTTTCCTTCCCTATCCTAGTCCAGCAGAAAATAACCTTCACTCGGTTTGTTTACATTTCATAGATTGGCCCTTTTGAAAAGTTGGTGCCGATATTCATTAAAAATAATCAGCAATTAGTAACATTACTAATGACAATATATTTCTTAAGGGATGTTAATTTCCCCTTCTAACCTAGGATGCCCTTTTCCTTCATTTCTGTTGCTTTCCCGCAAATTTTTCTCTCTTTACGGTTCCCTCGAAGCATACTTATATTTCCTGCGGCCTAATGGCAAGATCTGTTTTTTACAAGAGAAACTATGTTTGTTTCTCTCCTGGTTACTCGAAAAAAATTTGTTAGCAAGATAATAATCGGAAAAACTGCGAATATCCGTTTCCTGGCAGTTGAAAAAATGCACCATTCATCTTCGTCTCATCATCGAAACTTTATTTATAAAAGAAATCAAATTATAATATTTAGAATTTTTCAAAAGTAATGATTAAAAATTATTTAGCTCTCAAAATATATGAAATACTAGCTCGTAGGCGAGAATTTAGAAAACAAAATATTTTCAACGTTATATAAAAAAATTGTTTCAACACAATATTATTCTACAATATTCATAGAAGTATCTAACGTTTGCTGTCAGTACCATTAACACCGGAATGATTCGGTGTTTCAAACTTCTTAATTTTTTCTTTAGTCTTTAGTCTTTAGTTTTCTTTAGACGAAAATGATGATTGTTGTGATTACCCTAATTCAGGAGCAGGCCAAATCAAATACACGATAATAAAATTTTTCAAGTACACATAGTTTAAACAAATCTGGAGTAGCTTTAATTCGCAATAGGACTATTTTTCGTGGGATTGTTTTATTAAAATAAAAAAAAAACAAAAGCATGCATATAAAATAAACAAATAATATTATTACATAAATTTTCAACGGAAGATTTTTGCGTACAAATGAAAACCATTTGTAACCAGTGCCACAAACATAAAAACTGTCAAATACACATGCATAATGAGAAGTAATGCGGTTTTTTCATGCTTTGTCAGTTTTTGTACAAGCTTGGGACCATCGTTGCTTTATTGTCCAATGATAAAACAGTCAAATTTTAATACTTTAAAAACTATAAATAATTTTTTATTTTGCTTGAACATGTTGACAAATAGTGCATAGATGAATATCATTAGCTATGAACAGCCTGATATAGTAATATAATTATTTTAAACGTTAATTAGTGAGACATGTTTCTTATATGAAATGCTAACCAAATTCAGGGTATTCAGGTACCCATATTGTATATGACAATGTTTAACTTGAATTTTTGTTATTAAATCTTGCCTTATGTAACGCTATTGTTACAAGAAATTATCCACAACTGATCAAAATGAGTAATTCGTGCACTTTGGTAGGGTTGAGCGTATATGTATTCTAGAATTAGCATTTTATTGGACGCTGTCCAATCATTGGAATCGTTCAATGATAGGCAAAATACCCTAACTCAAATTCTAACAAAACTGCTTAGCAGTTATAGCAAAAACACAACAAAATTTATTATGTTTTGAACAAAATTATATCAAAATTTGTTACGATATTTCCAACAAATGTTGTTATACCGTCATCCGGGGATACTTGCAACACTTTTGAACTTTGACTTGGTATAACTTTCGTAGTGTACCGCTTAGGGCCAAGTGTAAGTAGCCAAAACTTGTATAGTGGTCAGTACTTTTGATTTATGATTATGAGAAAAAATATCAGCTAAATGAATCTGTAGAATGAACCGAAAATAGGGATGTTGCAAGTTACCCGGAAGACGGGGTTACTTGCAACACTTTTCTGATTTTGCATTTCTTATGATTTTAAATTTGATTTCAAACCGCGAATGACTATTTTCAGATATTTTGAGTATATTTGTAGTGAAATAAGGGATATTGGAGTCATGTTTTGTTTTCCAGTTTCGTCTATCGCTTTTTTAAAGATATTCGGTGGAAATTCAGCATTTCAGCGAACTCCAAATTGTCGTTTCAAGGCACGCGGAATTTTTCACAGTTTTAATTTTTCTGGAGATGGCAGGAGACAAACCTGGTACAGATGCAAATATACTTTGTACATACTGTCTATTACGATAATTATCTATTTTACAAGTGCTGTAAGTGGAAGTAACAACACGAATTCATCGTTTCTTCTCCAAGTTCAAATTATAAACAAAGCTCAAAGCTGCTATTTGTTAGCTTATATGATGCACTAATTGTGGTCAGGAACCAAACGATAAAAAATAATTTCATGTCAATGAACAGTCGCAACTTTGCACATCCATTTTTCCTAATCTGAAAGTGAAATTATTTTCCAATCATATAAAAACAAGCAAAACAATGATATAATGGATTAGACTTAAGAGGGCATAGTACTTTTTCAATTCTAAAAAATCGAATTTTTTTTAATTGTTTATATCAAAAGATTAACATTTTTAGCATATATGTTTGAAGCCGTTTCGATGAATTCCAAATACACATGCATAATGAGAAGTAATGCGGTTTTTTCATGCTATGTCAGTTTTTGTACAAGCTTAGGACCATCGTTGCTTTATTGTCCAATGATAAAACAGTCATATTTTAATACTTTAAAAACTATAAATAATTTTTTATTTTGCTTGCACATGTTGACAAATAGTGCATAGATGAATATCATTAGCTATGAACAGCCTGATATAGTAATATAATTATTTTAAACGTTAATTAGTGAGACATGTTTCTTATATGAAATGCTAACCAAATTCAGGGTATTCAGGTACCCATATTGTATATGACAATGTTTAACTTGAATTTTTGTTATTAAATCTTGCCTTATGTAACGCTATTGTTACAAGAAATTATCCACAACTGATCAAAATGAGTAATTCGTGCACTTTGGTAGGGTTTGAGCGTATATGTATTCTAGAATTAGCATTTTATTGGACGCTGTCCAATCATTGGAATCGTTCAATGATAGGCAAAATACCCTAACTCAAATTCTAACAAAACTGCTTAGCAGTTATAGCAAAAACACAACAAAGTTTATTATGTTTTGAACAAAATTATATCAAAATTTGTTACGATATTTCCAACAAATGTTGTTATACCGTCTTCCGGGGATACTTGCAACACTTTTGAACTTTGACTTGGTATAACTTTCGAAGAGTACCGCTTAGGGCCAAGTGTAAGTAGCCAAAACTTGTATAGTGGTCAGTACTTTTGATTTATGATTATGAGAAAAAATATCAGCTAAATGAATCTGTAGAATGAACCGAAAATAGGGATGTTGCAAGTTACCCGGAAGACGGGGTTACTTGCAACACTTTTCTGATTTTGCATTTCTTATGATTTTAAATTTGATTTCAAACCGCGAATGACTATTTTCAGATATTTTGAGTATATTTGTAGTGAAATAAGGGATATTGGAGTCATGTTTTGTTTTCCAGTTTCGTCTATCGCTTTTTTAAAGATATTCGGTGGAAATGCAGCATTTCAGCGAACTCCAAATTGTCGTTTCAAGGCACGCGGAATTTTTCACAGTTTTAATTTTTCTGGAGATGGCAGGAGACAAACATGGCACAGATGCAAATATACTTTGTACATACTGTCTATTACGATAATTATCTATTTTACAAGTGCTGTAAGTGGAAGTAACAACACGAATTCATCGTTTCTTCTCCAAGTTCGAATTATAAACAAAGCTCAAAGCTGCTATTTGTTAGCTTATATGATGCACTAATTGTGGTCAGGAACCAAACGATAAAAAATAATTTCATGTCAATGAACAGTCGCAACTTTGCACATCCATTTTTCCTAATCTGAAAGTGAAATTATTTTCCAATCATATAAAAACAAGCAAAACAATGATATAATGGATTAGACTTAAGAGGGCATAGTACTTTTTCAATTCTAAAAAATCGAATTTTTTTTAATTGTTTATATCAAAAGATTAACATTTTTAGCATATATGTTTGAAGCCGTTTCGATGAATTCCAAAAAATGACAAAGTTACAGTTATTTGTACCGCGCAACGATCGCAATCTGGAACGATTGCATGGCGCATGAAAACTTCAATGCCGTTTTTCTCGAAACCAGGTTTTCAAAGTCGGTACCATAAATATCTCAAGAACGGCTCGAGCAATTCTCATGATTCTTTTTTTGTTCTAAAGCCAACAAAATTATCTAGTGTTTGACCCATCCTTTTTTAGATTTTGCAATTTTTGTATTTTTTAGAGATGTTTAAAGTCAAACACGAGATAATTTAATGTACTTTCCTGTCGTTTTAGAATTTTTCATTTCGGATAAGCCCCCGAGCGCCAATCCATGGTACCACAATTCATGTTTTTTTTCGAATGATCATGTTCAAGGAGCCGTAGGGAAGAGGTTCCCATGCATAAACAAAATTGTAAATATTAGTAAAAAATACAATGTTTAGAATGCAAAAAACCCGAATCAATTCGCCTTCTGCGTTATTGAGAAAAAAATATTTGAAATAAGGCCAAAAATATGGTGTAAAAAGTACTATTTTTTTTTTTTTTTTCCTGTATGGACTCATCACTGCGACCAGTAAGTTAGATCTATTGTGATATCGCCCGGGTGTTTGTTGTATAACCCGCACTGCATTTATTTTAGCTATAGTCGCTATTGAGTGAGCGATATGCTTATTGAATTTCTTTTTTTTATGCGTGCTTGTGTGTAATTGGGTACCCTTCTTTCAATGCTTTACTCTACTTTATCCACCTCGTTCCACATGACAGCGCACAGTCCCCAATTATAGTCATCCCTGGCGTAGCAAACCAGTGCATTTTTACTACAAGGGTCTCATTTTTGCACTGTCAATAGGCCATATCGGGATAATATAGAACTCAGCATGAAGGAAGGGCGATGAGGGGCCTGAGAATAAACCCATGCTAAAGTCACTTTGACATCGAATGGCCTGATTCTACTAAGATTCGAACCCATGACCATTCGCTTGTCAAAGCAGACTCGGTAACCTTGCGGCTACAGAGCCCCCCTTACTACTATGCCCCTTTAACTAAATAATAGGTAAACGTTCCTTCTTTAAAACGGCATTGACCACAAATGGTTATGTAAACAAACAAATGCATTAGAGCTGGCAAAAGCACCTTGCGCAAAGGTGTTGCAATAACCCCGGTATTGCAAATATCCCCGGATGACGGTAATTTTGTTAAATTATAGCAAAAACTTCTTTACCTTTGTCTGCTATATCGACATTTTCCCGGCCTATCGTCAAAAATAATACAACTATTTATCCGGAACATTTACAAATAGCAACAAAAAAAGATTTTCACACATCTTTTCATTTTCAAAAACCGCACCCTTTCAGTCGGAGTTGAACTCACGACATACCGCACATGATGCCATCGTCTTAACCACTGTACCAGAACTACTCTTGAATGAAGGTAGTTTAAATGCTCATATGATTTGACCGATAGCTTATTTTGGGTTGTCAGTTTTTGCTGTTCGGGCTGTCTATAAATAGATCTCTTTTGGTACGTGATCAAGAAGAAGAAATCGAATCCGTTTTATCAGTGTTGCACCGTTTTGACAGTGGTGCACGCAGTGCCTTCAAATATACCAGAAAATAAATTGAAGTGAACCGGGTCGTTCAAACTTTTTGACGTAGGACTACGTCTTACGGCAAGTTTTGAGATAGGGTGTCATTCCAAAAAATCGAAAAATGCGAGCGTCACGAAAAATGAAAGGTTTTGAGCGCTAATAGCTCAGCGGTTTTCCGATCGATTTTCAATATTCTTACACCAATCGATCGGAAAATCTTCTAAGAATTGACCCAAATGAAGAAAAGTATGGATTCTTGATGTTGAACTATTGAAAAATTGAAAATAATGAACCTATGTTTTACCAGAATTCTCGCTTCGTGATTGGTTGGAAGATTCTTTGCGATGATCTAAACCTATACCAATTTGATATCTGTGCTTGGGAAGTAATCCAAAACAAGTGACAAAGTTTCCTCATTTCAACAAGATTTCTTAACACCGCGGTTAAAACTAGACCATTTTGATGTCCTTGCTTGGGAAGTACGCCAGAAAGAGTGACAAAGCCCCCTCGTGCCAACAGATTTCTTACGAACGTGATTAAACCTAGTCCAATTTGATGTCTGTGTTAGGGAAATGTGCCAGAAAAAGTGACACAAGTTCATTGCCTCAACAGATCGCAAATTCTTTACTGCGAGACGATTAAACCTCGGCGAATTTGATATCTGTGTTGGAAAAATGTGCTACAGCTGTAGTGTTCGGTTATAATACGACTCTGTATGAAGGTGAAATTAGTCATCATCGATTCGGCCAATTTCAAAAGCAGTTTTTTTTGTTTGAAACAAAAATTCGGTTTATGAAAATATATTCGCTGTGTTCAGATTGGAAGAATGCAGTATATACATTTTTATAAACACAATCCCGCTTTTGGGCCGAAAAACTGCTTCCGAAATTGGGCTTTCCGACGAAAAGTCAATGACTGCTAGTTTCCCGTGAATACGCATGCTTACCGTTTCATTAGAAGTGTATTGATTGAATAGGATTGAATTGGTAAGATCCCTTCAACGTGGGGAACCTTGGGTAATAAAAACAGTCTTTAATGTCAGTAAGGTAGCAGGAAAGCAATAGTTTGTGTTCTTGATTTTGTTAAATTGTTTTCAAATGCACAATCTTTTGAGAATTGAACGTATGCAATGTTACTACTTTTATAAATGTTACATACAAACATGTAGCATGTATATATGTTGCATATAGCATTTATACATGAAGAATCGAATGATTACAAGCATGGATACATGATACTATCACTACAAAGGGACTTACGTAGTCCTGCGTCACCTATATATGCGGTCGTATCTTGTACACAACCCCTCTGATTTTTTTAAAGTGAGTCTTATATTTCAGGTTTTGACTCTATAGATGCAGTTTGGTAGGAACCAAAACGAACCACAGGAAAGATTAAAAACAAATATGAACCTAATTATTTTAGTGATGCGTGGAAGAAAATATTTCTCAATTATACGAGGTTTTGTTAGTAAAGGATTGGAGAAAACACTTGTTGCTTTTAAACTTTATAAACAAGACGTAAACCGAGAAAAAAATTAAAACATTTTATTTTATCGTTAATTATTTTTTTCATAATGTGTTTGATCGATTACGTTTTGTTCCAAGCGTCTACCAACAAAATAAAAGTTTGAGAGATTTTCTTATTAATCCTAATAGGGTAAAGAACTAGTTTTAAGCAGTCTAAGCGGGTCACTGATTGTTTTACCTTATTACAAGCGATGGGTTGACTAAGTGGGGGATATCAGCATACCAATCTTCTTGCTATCTTTAGTTCTTCAAGCTGTTACCATTGGAAGACACTATTGTTGTGCTAAACTTTTGATTTTTCGCTTTAAAAGTTGGAGCGGTGGAACTAATTTTGAACACACCGAACCCATTTTCACCCGCAAGGTGCTATTTTAAGCAATCCTGAAATCTGAATTTTTTGACGTAGGACTACGTCTTACGGCAAGTTTTGAGATAGGGTGTCATTCCAAAAAATCGAAAAATGCGTGCGTCACGAAAAATGAAAGGTTTTGAGCGCTAATAGCTCAGCGGTTTTCCGATCGATTTTCAATATTCTTACATCAATCGATCGGAAAATCTTCTAAGAATTGACCCAAATTAAGAAAAGTATGGATTCTTGATGTTGAACTATTGAAAAATTGAAAATAATGAACCTATGTTTTACCAGAATTCTCGCTTCGTGATTGGTTGGAAGATTCTTTACGATGATCTAACCCTATACCAATTTGATATCTGTGCTTGGGAAGTAAGCCAAAACAAGCGACCAAGTTCCCTCATTTCAACAAGATTTCTTAACACCACGGTTCAACCTAGACCATTTTGATGTCCTTGCTTGGGAAGTACGCCAGAGAGAGTAACAAAACCCCCTCGTGCCAACAGATTTCTTACGAACGCGATTAAACCTAGTCCAACTTGATATCTGTATTAGGGAAGTGTGCCAGAAAAAATGACACAAGTTCGTTGTCCCAACAGATCGCAAATTCTTTACTGCGAGACGATTAAACCTCAGCGAACTTGATATCTGTGTTGGAAAAATGTACTACAGCTGTACTGCTCGGTTATAATACGACTCTGTATGAATACGCATGCTTGCCGTTTCATTAGAAGTGTAGTGAAAAGATGTGCTGTTGATAAAATAGGATTGAATTGGTAAAATCCCTTCAACGTGGGAAACCATAGATAATAAAAACAATCTTTAATTTCAGTAAGGTAGCAGGAAAGCAATAGTTTGTGTTCTTGATGTTGTTAAATTGTTTTCAAATGCACAATGTTTTGAGAATTGAACGTATGCAATGTTACTTCTTTGATAAATGTTACATACAACGCATGTAGCATGTATACATGATGAATCGAATGATTACAAGCATGAATACATGCCACTATCACTACAAAGAGACTTACGTAGTCCTGCGTCACCTATATATGCGGTCGTGTCTTGTACACAACCCCTCTGATTTTTTACGTCCCGTTAAAAAATCCCCCGAACTTTTCCCCTTATTCAGTAAGTTCGCGTTCCTATCCACGACCTACTAATCGGCATCTGATGCGTAATCGGCATAGCGTATCGGCATAGATGCGTAAAATGCCATCTGTCTAAATTGTTTATCGGGGCATACACTCACCGCACCGTTCGGCAAACGGTATTCGTCGTCTCTTTTATTCTCTGGTTTTCTTATGGGAAACTGCGAGTTTGACGTCTCACTCGCTGTTCATAAGGATGGTGGGAGAACAAAAGAGGTAAACATATAGCAGTACAAACGATCCGCTTAGAACAGTGTTGTCAAAGCAAATAACATTGAAACACATCGTTGCTTTATTAAATCACTGAGAAAATCTTCGAAAATTATTGAAAAAGCTGTCTTTTGTGTTGTTTTTAATAAAGAAAAATTAATTATGAACATACATTTCTCTTGAAAGTATTGAACCACGTTTTCACCATAGGAGGTTTCAGTTAATTTCAAACATAAAATTCTTATTTCCAGAACCGAAAAAGTGTCTTGGCAACACGATAGTTCATCAGTTGTGCTGCAGCTGCTGCTACTGGTGAACAGGTTCCGTCAATTCAGAATTTGTTTTCAGTTTTGTTAGAAAATAATAAAACTTTCGGCTAGTGACAAAGCCTTAGATAATAGAAAAAAGAGAGTGAATAATATGGTATGTGACAATTGAGTGCTTGACTTTTAGAGTGGTTGTAATCAGTTCTGAAAAATGTGATGGATTCGTTAGTAGCGAGGTGGCGATTGCCTCCAGCAGCTGAAAAATGTACGTTTTTGGACAACAATTTTTAATTCATCATATTTCTTGTCGGAAACCCAATAAATTGTGTTTGTGTGAATCAAATGTATGGTTAAGTGATTTGTGAAGATAATCCTATCAAAAGATTTTGAAAATATGAATAAAAAAGTGCATTTTCGGCTCATTTATGTTCAACTGATAAAAATAGGTGACACTGCTTAACTCGTTCCTTACCCTAGTTTGCTCATATTTCAGATTGCAATTCGCTATGTAAGCACAAATCGATCTCTTGTACTCTCATGGAACTGCCATATGGAAAGTTTGTGAAGATTTGGTGCAAAGTTTTGTTTATCCTTTTCACTCTTTAACAAACCTGTGCACAGACTTCACAAATAGAACAAACTAGGGAAGGTGGCAGCACCGTTTCGCGCACATAGCGAATTTGCAATGGACCATTGTAGGTAGCTCTTGCTCATTCTTACCGCTAGATGGACACGAAAACCCCTCGTGGCATATTTAGAGTAAACTTTAAGGCTGATACAGATTGCATGTCATAATTTCATGCCGTTCCGTTGTTGTTGACGGTTGTTAACGGTTCATTTGAACCAGTCTTTTTAGGTGGACCAATCAGATTGCAAAGCAGTTTGACAGTCGGTCATAGACGTTCGTCGAGTGTGTTTGACAGAACATGTCTATGCTGGAGCCATCTGTGAAATTTTTTAGCTTTTTCAATGATCCATTGCACTTGAAATTAGACACGAAATTTCACTTTGAATTTCATTTGAAATTGGATGTCAAATGGACATGGTATTGGGTTTGATATTGGACCAAAATTTAAACTTGAAATTGGATATTAAATTCGATTTAAATTTAGAATTCAAAATAAACATGCAATTTGAATTGAAATAGGACTTAAAATTGAACTTGAAATTTTACTTGAAGTTAGGCTGGTATTGCATGTAAAATTTAGCTTGAAATAAGATTTGAAATTACACATCAAATTTGCGTTAAATTTTATAGAAAAGGTATGGCACGTGCCCTAGTGTGTGTCCCGAGCACACTAGTGATGATATGTAACATTTTTAGTAGTGGCCAAAGCCATATTGCTCCTATATAACTCAATGAGCTATAACTATCAGAATCTGTAACAAACCTGAAACTTTTGTTTTCATTTCCTGATCAGTTGTTACGTAATTCAAGCACAAATAGAAAGGTGTGTCCTAATACAAAGTTGAGGCAAAAAAGCAAGAGCGTGCAGACCGTTAGGCACGCTCTAAGTAAGGTTGGCAGCACGGGCTGTTATCCGTTATTTCTTCCGGTTCGTTCGGCTGCTGCTCTCTTCGGTTGGAACATGGCAAAAGTATAGACGTGTTTGCCTATACGAGTCGGATCGAAACTAAGATAAAACGGTTAAAACCTTCCGCGTTCGACTTGTCTTCTCAGCCATCCGGTGCGGCATCGAATAAACATTGTTTCGTTCGCGTTCGGGCTGGCGATGAGCCTCCGAGGGCTCGACCAACGTGGCTAAAATTCAGCGAAGTAAGTGACACACGTGCCGCAGCGCTGCCCGTGAGATTTTGGTTGTGCCGGCCATGGTACACCGCCTGTCGCACCCTACCACAGCCTACTGAAACAGCAACCAGGGAACCAGTGAAGTGCCACGCGGGGGGACTACCTTTTACGCACAAATTGTGCAATCACAGTGCTAATAGTGAATCAAACGAATCGCGTGCAAGTCCAGGGGCAAAATCGCACATTAGTTCTGCGGCAAGTGAAACGGGCAGGAGTTTGCGGCCACTTGAGGTCGATCGCAGCAAAAGGGAACTTGATCGGAGTATAACCACGACACTGGTGCAGTACGGGTGAACAATTTGTCACCACCACGGTGACGAGTTCGGCGTAGTCAGCGAGGCCAGGTTAGTAATACCGTAGTACGGCGTGCACTGATCCTTGTGCTCTATTGACAATGTACTGACATTATCCTGTGACGTTTTTTGTGCTCGATCAAAATGATACATTTTATTCCGCGGCATCTCGCGTAACCGATCGAACGCTGACGTTGTTCCGCGGTGTCTCTCGCGTAATCTGCTGATCAACCAGTGACACCCCGCGTAATCGTTAAAACTTGCAATATTGGCGCCCAACTGAAAAACCACACATAACTATTAAATACCTACCGTTAACGTTTTGGTTCAAATTTTATTATTTGGTTTTGTGCTTGATTGATCCAAGAAGGATAATCTTAATTTAACTTTACGCATAGATTTAAGATGGATTATACACACCTCACTGACGAGGAGGTTTCCTACGAATTGGCTTTGCGCCACGTAATCAATTTAGGTTCTACCACACACAGGGTTAAGGTGCTGCGTCTTATAGCATTGATTCAAGAGGAGAGCTTGAGAAATAACAAGCCCTCTACCTCAGTGCTCACAGTTATGAGTGTTATGAGTGCTCACAGAAATTTGTCAATCGCAAATTGATTTGCTGCATAATGAAACAGATCTAGCTGTTCGTGCAGTCAATAGTGCGATATTAAACAAAATTCACACGAGACTCGTTCACTATCGGGAGAGGTTACGATTAATTAGTCCTCCGGTCGAGTTACAGGAAACTCACGCGTTGCTTTCCAAACATGTAGGATAGATGCTCCAGTAGTTGTGGTAGTACCAGTAGTGGAACCTCGAAATATATCATAATTTTGGCGGATTTCGAGATAATTTAAATTTTTTATTCTTAAGTATATATTTCTTAACAGTTTTATCTAAGATACCTAGTTAAAATATAAGATGTTGGAGCAAAAATTACAAATTCCTTTTGAGCAGACCAATAAAGTGCAATTGCGTAAGAAATTCGTGACAATCCATAGCATTTTAACAAGCCTACGCTGTTATCCACCTGCTGCCATGCTCACTGCAAGCGTTACTAAGGGCGGTAAACAAAATTTCACTGTTATAGGCAAATTTTCCACTATTATAGGAACATTACCACTACTTCAGGAGCACAGACTAATGCCAGGAAAAGCAATATTTTTAGATATATCAACCAGCAGAATGGTATAATTTTAGTATGTATTTAAAGTCAACATTATGGTGCACCATATTATCATGTAGTTCAATTGGAAACTGATAAATTGAGCGTTCAAATTGTCTTGAAACACTATCCCCCGACATAATCCCTCCATTACTGGAGCATCCACCCTAAGTGCATTATTAAGTGAAGTGAACGGTGCATCAAGTGAAGTCGATACGGTGAGAATTAGTGATAGTGATAGTCAACGGCCGACAGCAACAAGGCCGCAGAATGACGTAGCGGAAGAAGGGGCTGTCGGAGGCTCTAGAAGTCCGAGGGTAGATGGTATAAACGAGAACGACAAACCGTCGTTAATGAGAAACTCACCTGCAGAACCCGAAAGAGAAATGTCCTCGTCCAATCCCTGGGAAGCACGCAGAAACTTTAGTGTTGTTTCATTAAACAATAGTGATAAACAACCCGGTGTGCCAATACCCTACATGCAGCAGAATGATGAAATGTGGAACATGAGGGGTGCAAGGCCGAGAGAAACTCAGTCGATGAAGGACCAATCGAGAATTACACAGATAAGAGCAGAACAAGCCAGAGAGGACTATAACCGATTACGAGATGACTTACTCGACCGGTTACTCAGCCGAGAAAGATCAGTAGCAGATCGACCAGACAGAGCGGATGAAAGGAGGATGCTGAAAGCCGTGCATAACTGGCCGTTTAAGTTTCAGGATGAGAAGGATACCACCTCACTTAACATGTTTCTGAACCGGATAGAAACATTCGCAAAGTCCGAAGGCATGAGCAACACCACGCTCTTAAGTTCCATCAAACATTTACTCCAAGAGGATGCTCTAGATTAGTATGCACGTGCAACAGCACAACAAAATTTACATTCATGAGAGGCGTTCAAGCGGGAAATCCGTAAAGAGTTTCTACCGAGTCATTACGCACAGATTCTTCGAGTGGAAGCAACCTTCAGGTTTCAAGGGAACAATGAACCATTTGCGAAGTACTATCGGGACACTTCAGCAGTATTTCGCTTCGTCGAACCTCCCATGACAGAGGAAGCTAAGCTCTTCTTAGTAAAAAAGAACATGACTGAAGATTATGCGTCCATTGTGACAGCAGCAAGAATACGTACACTGCAAGAGTTAGTAGAGGTTTGTACCGGATACGATGAAATGAAAATGCTCTTAAGCAAGCAACGCAAATTTTCGATCCCACACAGTGCACTGCTAGAACCGAATTTTGCCACGCCGGCATCCAGCAGTAGATCACAGTCATTTCCTCAACAGCAGCCACATCGCTTCAACAGAGTACACGCAATAGAGACAAAGGAGAACATACAGCAAAGCTATGAACGAGAGCCGCACGCTGATCAAACGAATCAAGCTTTGGAGGAACGAGGCGAAGACTACTGGCAGTACAAAATTGACGAGCTCATCGAACAAGTCAACGTACTAAAATTGAATATCGAAAGGGATGGACTAGACACCCGCCCGCAACTCAATCATCAAACGGCTTGGTCAGGTAGGTTCAAGCAGCCCTTGGAGAGCGGTAAACACCCGCAACCACGGAACAGGGAATTCTCGCAGCCCCACAAACGGCCACCGAGTCAGCCACGACAACCGTAACAGTCTTCACAGAGATCGCAGGCGCAACCAAATCTGCAAAACTCGACAGACGAGGTACACAGAAACCGTCAACGAATCAGTGCACCAGCACAAGGTGTAGGGCAAACGGAAAACCATTACGAACAACGGCAAGAAACTTCGAAAGATCAGCGACCAACCATGCTATGTTGGAACTGTGATGAGGAAGGACACCGATTTATAGACTGCCTCAAGCCACAGGCTATTTTGTTTTGCTACCGATGTGGTCGCAAAGGTTACTCTTTGCGTAGTTGTTTTACCTGCCGTACGGATGCGGTAAACTACAGAGCGGAGAGCGAGCAATAGAGGGAATCAACTCTCCGCAAAACTTTGAGTACCCCTCAAGCAATCGAATACTGGAAACTATTAACTCAATGATTGTAAACCCTGAAAAGGACAATCGTCCTCATGCATTGATATCTGTGTTAGGTAGAGAGATATCCGCTTTGTTAGACAGCGGAGCAAACTGTTCACTACTTGGTGGAAGAAAGGTAGAGTTCGCTGAAGAATTTGGCTTAGAAAAAGGAACCGTATGCGGCGGAATTAAGACAGCAGACGGAACGAAACACAAAATCAGCAGTTTCGTTTATTTACCGATCGTATACAATGGTCGCAATGAAGTTCTTCTTATGCTGCTCATACCATCGATCCCGGAATGCATTATCTTGGGAATGGACTTTTGGGAAAGGTTTGGAGTGAAAGCTGTCTGTTGTTCCATGGAAATGAAAACAGATAAAGAGATCAAAGAAGCTGAAAATATGAAGCAACTAACGACACAGAGCAGAGGAGACAGTTGGAACAGGTGATTCAAAAATTCCCGAAAGCACAAGAGGGCAAACTTGAGCGCACCAGCTTGTACGAGCGTCAGATCGAGGTAGGAAACGCCGTACCACGTAAGCAACGACATTATCCCATGTCACCGTACATTTTGCAGGAGGTGTACAAAGAAATTGACAGAATGATCTCTCTGGATGTCATCGAAGAGGCACGATTCTCGCCATGGAATAATCCATTGGTCGCGGTTAAGAAAAAGACAGGCAAATACCGCGTCTGTTAAGACGCACGCCATCTTAATTCTATCATGGTAAACGAAGGCTATCCAATACCCCAAATTGCGTCAATCACGAACAATCTCTGGTGTACCTCAAGGCAGTAACTTGAATCCATTTTTGTTTATTTTATTCTTCAACGACGCTGTCTCTGCTCTAGGAACTGGTTGCAGACTGGTATATGCAGACGATCTAAAAATTTACTTGACGATTCGTTCTATCGAGGATTGTCATCGTCTTCAGTTACTGTTAGACACATTTATGGACTGGTGTAAATCGAACCACATGACCATCACCATTACTAAATGCGAGATTATGACATCCCACCGTATCAAATCGCCGATCGTATATGACTACAGAATTAACGGTCAGGTATTGACAAGGGTCGATTGCGTTAACGATCTTGGTGTCACACTAGACTCGAAAATGGCGTTTGATTGTCATCGTGCACAGATAATCTCAAAAGCAACGCGCCAGCTTGGATTTATAGCCAAAATTGGCCGAAATTTCAGTGACCCACATTGTCTCAAAGCACTTTATTGCGCATTAGTCCAACTGGCTCTACGTAATCTGCCTTGGCGTGACCCAAACAATTTGCCTCCGTATCCTGACCGCTACCGTTTGCTTGGATTAGATACATTAGAATGTCGACGTAAGGTTCAACAGGCTTTGTTCGTGGCCAAACTGTTAAATGGAGAAATTGACTCACCGAAATTACTGTGGCTTATGAATTTTCGTGCATCTGAAAGGACTTTGAGGCCGTCATCATTGCTGACTAACCTGTTTCACCGTACCGAATTTGGCCGCAACGAACCAGTTACATCGTGTGTCAGAGTTTTTAGCTGTGTTGAGGAGCATTTCCAATTTGGCGAATCACTGAGTAAATTTAAGCGGTTGGTGAGAATAAATTTATTATAGATTGTTAGAGTAAGTTCATTTAGACTTATAAGTCAGATGAAGTGTACAACAAACAAATAAAAATAAAATAAAAAATAAAATAAATCTCCGAAGTACCAAGTATATTTCATCAATCGATCTCAAAGATGCATTCTGGCAGCTACCTCTTAAATCCTAAATCAAGAGCCCTTACGGCTTTCACGGTTGCGTCCAGAAGTCACTTACAATTTAAAGTAGTGCCGTTTGGATTGTGTACAGCCAGCCAAGCCTTAGCAAGGCTGATGACACACCTGTTTGCCGACTTAGAACCGTTGGTGTTCCATTATTTAGATGATATAATCATCTGCTCTGAAACTTTTGACGAGCATATCGCCCTGCTTAAAGAAGTGGCTCGCCGATTGCGGCAAGCCAACCTCACCATCTCGTCCGAACAATCGATGTTCTGCAGGAAAAGCATGAAATATCTGGGATATGTAATCGACGAACAAGGTTGGCGGGTAGACGATGAGAAGATCGAAGCGATAGTGCACTTTCCAACACCATTCACGCGAAAAGAAGTGCAGCGTTTTTTGGGCATTTGCAATTGGTATAGGCGGTTCATTGCAGGGTTTTCACAATGGGCAGCACCCCTAACGGATTTAACACGAGTCAAAACAAAATTTCGGTGGACCCCCATAGCAGAGCAGGCATTTCTCAAGCTAAAGTCAGCTTTGGTTTCGGCGTCAGTACTCGCGATGCCGGATTACAACCAACCTTTCCCCGTAGCATGTGATGCAAGCGATACAGCCATAGGAGCTGTTTTAACGCAGCTCATCGACAGAGAGGAACATTCAATCAGTTACTTCTCTCAGAAATTATCAGCATCAGAGAAGAAGTATTCGGTACCAGAGCGAGAATGTCTGGCGGTAATAAGAGCAATCGAAAATTTCTGAGGCTATGTAGAGGAAGTTTGTCGTGTACTGCGATCATGCAGCTCTCAGCTACATTAAATCAATGAAGAATCCAACAGCTTTGATGAGCAGATGGCTGCTACGTCTAAACGCGTTCGACTTCGAAATTCGATACAGGAAAGGCTCGATCAACGTCGTTCCAGGTACCCTTTCACGGATTATAGCGGAGGCAGTATTCTCAGTAGAAAAGAAAGAGGATTCGTGGTACAACAAGCTCGTAGAGAGAGTGAAGACGGAAGGGGATCGATTTCCAGATTTTCGCCTTGCGAATGGTATGCTTTTCAAGAACTGTCGCTGTAAGGATGAGGTCAGAGCAATAAGTCATAAGTGGAAGCATGTCGTTCCAAAGGAAGAAAGGCTAGGGTTGATCCGTAGATATCATGATGAACCGGCAGCAGCACACTTAGGATTCCACAAAACTTGGCACAAGCTGCAAGCGCACTACTATTGGCCGCGGATGTAATAGGAAATCAGTTACTATGTGAAAAACTGTAGTATCTGCAAATCGTGTAAAGCACCGGGAATAAGGATGATGCCACAAATGGGAAAACTTAAACCGGCAAAGATTCCATGGGAAATGATTTCTGTAGATTTTGTTGGATTATTAACGCGCTCCAAACGAGGAAACACCGTTTTGCTGGTGATAGTGGACTGGATCAGCAAATATGTCATCGTTAAGCCAATGCGGGCTGCAAACTCTCAAAAGATGGTGCAATTCCTAGAGGAGGAAGTTTGTCTGAAATTCTCGCGACCAAGAAAAATCCTGTCAGATAATGGGAAGCAATTCGAATTCTTGGTATTCAAGTCATGGCTCTCAAGACACAAGATCGAACACATGAAAACAGCATGTTATTGTCCACAAATCAACAACGCAGAACGCGTTAACCGGGTTGTGACCACTTGTATTCGGCCGCTATTTGATGGAAACCATCAACAGTGGGATGAGAATCTACCCGCCATTACGGCAGCGATCAACACAGCTAGACACGAAGCAACAGGAATAAGTCCACATGAAGCGAACTTTGGTCGGAATCTGTTGTTGCACACAGACCTCTACACTCAACAAGAACTAAACACTCCAGACGACCCCAAGATAGCACAGGATCTACGATTATCAGGCATATGCCGAATACAGCAGCTCATAGTACAGCGCATCAAAACCGCCCATGAACGATCAAAGCAACGGTATAACCTCAGAACTGTGGGGACTGAGTACCCCTGAGACAAAATATTACATTGCGTTGCTCCAGTATCAGAGAATACATCACGCGATACACTCTCTTGGTAGTGCTACACTGTGCTTCCGCCGTGTAGACAGCGTGATCGGTTGGGTACGCCATCGTGTCGACTATAATCGGCATATTCCGCAGTCCAACCGCGTTGATAGTGCTGGTTGCTGCCGACCACTCTCGATGGCTGGCAGTCGGTCGAATAGGTAAGACTTGGGCGATTCTTAGTGACGTGAAACTGGGTTTTGCACAAGAACAAGAGCAGTAACATTCAAAGTGGGAGACGTGGTTTGGCGTCGGTCGTTTATACTCTCTTCCAAGGTAGATCAAATCAAAAGCAAGCTCGAACCGAAGTTCGTACCTGTTGGGTACCAACATATACGTGCTAGAGGACATTTGGAGCGGAAAGGAAGGCAGATATCATGCCAAAGATATCAAAGCAGATTAGATAAAAACTATACAGCTATGACAGCAGGTGCTGCCTGCCAACAAGGTGATAAACACTGGAAACACCGTTTGCCGATCGGGATAAATCGTAATTGGCCGACGGTTGGAGGAGCAACAACTTGACAACAAATACCTCTCCACCTTGGCCAGCGGGAGATGAACAGGTTCGGCATTGGAGAATCCCTCATTCGCTTGCCGTTTTCGGAACAGGAAAACCGACTGCAAATGATTAGTGAACTGGCGGTCTGCTTGCCGTTTTCGGTACGGGAGAAACCGACTAAAAAGGTCAAAAGGTGATCCTCAGAAGGCAATCCTAGGTAGGAGGAACAACGAGACTGCTACCGGCGGTAGAACCGGAGCGGTGCAGTAGCGGAGTTTACGGCCCCTACCTCAGAAGCGGGAAAGTAACGGTAGGACACCGAGTAGGAACCTTTACAGCTATGTCGGCAGCTAAAGCCTTGCAAACGATGCGTCAAATACACCAAAACAAAAAACCGTTTGCCGATCGGGACAAATCGTGCTTTGACCAAGGATGGATGAGCAATAACTTCCCATCGACTACCTCTCCACCTTGGTTACCGTTAAACTCAAAAGAAAACGCAACGGCACATCACCGTACACACGATCGATCCAATTCGCCAATCGACGATTCGCACACCGTTCACATCCAGAGAACATACCGGAAGACCGTTTAGCGCACATTCGCGCATGCCGTTAGTCAGACCGGGAGAATACTGACCATAACACTTGTGCCTTGTGCCGTTATGCCGTTACCAGACCGTGAAAAACTGGACATCGCTCAATACTAAACCATAGATATAAACCTGTTTACACTAAGAAGTAGTTCCACAAAACCCAGTGTCAACAGTGCACGACCCATTCATACCAGATTGGCGTGTTCTGTGCACGTGCATAAGTGTATCCAGTAAATTCGAATGCGTGGCCGAAAGTTAATAACTGGGGATCATCATGAAACTCTTTCTCCAAAGTAACGCGAATCAGGGCGCGGTATAACCCTTTTATTGGGCTCATGACGCTCTAGTTGCGGAAATGCTTCTTTTCCCAGATAGACAGCACAAACCAATTTGAATCAAATTTCGTTGCCATGAATGCCAATCAAACATTACATCTATTTCGTACTCTTGTGCCGATTATCACAATAGGCTAGAATCGAATCTAAATATTTTAGTAGCAAATTTGAAAGCTGGTAAAGCACTTTGGTCAAAAATGATTTCAGAATTTTATACCAGAAGTTTCTGGTATGCATCAATTAAGATTAGGCAATTGGCAATAAAAATAAGAACATTTGGCAAGCAACCAAGGCTTGCATACACTTCATGGTTTTTGAATAATAGAGGTTAAGCAATTTGGCAAGCAACCAAGGCTTGCATACACTTCATGGTTTTTGAATAATAGAGGTTGAGTAATTTGGCAAGCAACCGTACAAGTTATGTTTTGGATTATAGACATAAAGAGATTTGGCAAGCAACCTTGGCTAACAAACAAAATATTTTTCAATTACAATAATAAAGTTGAGGCAAGCTCAACAATTTTGATATAGCTTCCTAGATGGAATTAAAGAATAGTCTTTTTTTGAATTTTTCATAAATCGTTTGATCACCGATTTATGAAAAATTCTTCCGTTACGGTAGAGTTGTGTTACGTAATTCAAGCACAAATAGGAAGGTGTGTGTTAATACAAAGTTGAGGTAAAAAAGCAAGAGCGTGCAGACCGTTAGGCACGCTCTAAGTAAAGTTGGCAGCACGGGCTGTTATCCGTTCTTTCTTCCGGTTCGTTCGCCTGCTGCTCTCTTCGGTTGGAACATGGCGAAAGTATAGACATGTTTGCCTACACGAGTTGGGTCGAAACTAAGATAAAATGTTTAAAACTCTCCGCGTTCGACTTGTCTTCTTGGCCATCCGGTGCGGCATCGAATAAACATTGTTTCGTTCGCGTTCGGGCTGGCGATGAGCCTCCGAGGGCTCGACCTACGGATTTCCACTCCCGTTGGTAGCTCTAGGGTTAGCACGCCGTCGTACATACTGTTCCAGAGAGATGGGCCGAGTATTGACCCTTGTGGAACGCCCGCCGTGATCACGGTCGTTTCCTATCCGAGGTTCGTCCGGTATACTAGCACCTGATTCGTGAAGTAGCTCTTCAAAACGCGATACAGATAGTCGGGGACTCTCATTCTATGGAGCGCTGCTGCGATGGCTTCCCAGCTGGCGCTGTTGAATGCATTCTTAACGTCGATAGTGACCACTGCGCAGTAGCGGTTTCCTCTACGTTTCTGCTTGGACGCCTTCTGTGCTGTCTCGACGACAGTCCGGATCGCATCTAGTGTGGACCTTCCCTTCCGGAACCCAAACTGCCTTTGTGTCAGTCCGTAATCGCCCTCCGTATATATGGATAGCCTGTTCAGGATAATCCTTTCTAGCAGCTTTCCCAGTGTGTCCAGCAGGCAATGTATGTATGTATGTATGTATGTATGTATGTATGTATGTATGTATGTATGTATGTATGTATGTATGTATGTATGTATGTATGTATGTATGTATGTATGTATGTATGTATGTATGTATGTATGTATGTATGTATGTATGTATGTATGTATGTATGTATGTATGTATGTATGTATGTATGTATGTATGTATGTATGTATGTATGTATGTATGTATGTATGTATGTATGTATGTATGTATGTATGTATGTATGTATGTATGTATGTATGTATGTATGTATGTATGTATGTATGTATGTATGTATATATGTATATATGTATGTATGTATATATGTATGTATGTATGTATGTATGTATGTATGTATGTATGTATGTATGTATGTATGTATGTATGTATGTATGTATGTATGTATGTATGTATGTATGTATGTATGTATGTATGTATGTATGTATGTATGTATGTATGTATGTATGTATGTATGTATGTATGTATGTATGTATGTATGTATGTATGTATGTATGTATGTATGTATGTATGTATGTATGTATGTATGTATGTATGTATGTATGTATGTATGTATGTATGTATGTATGTATGTATGTATGTATGTATGTATGTATGTATGTATGTATGTATGTATGTATGTATGCATGTATGTATGTATGTATGTATGTATGTATGTATGTATGTATGTATGTACGTGTGTATGTGATGACAATTTGCAATTTTTAAATTTGCATTGAAATTCAAGAAAAGTGAGAAACGTGTCAATTGTTTGAAGTTTTTGAAGCCTCTTAGTGGAATACGAACTCTGAAATTAAAGAAAAGAAAAAGCTTTTACCGACTAAATTCCACTATTTAATATTCATTCGCTACAGATACGTATACGCTTTGAAATAAGACACTGATGAAGCCTGCACGTCGTAGGCGAACTACGTATCTGTTGCAAATAAATATTAAACAGTGGGATTCAATCGAAAAGTTTTTTCTTTCTTTGATTTCAGATTTGTCATTTTCTTCACTTGCTGTTACTCGTAATTGTACAGGAAAAGCAGAAAGCGAAAAAAGCAGTTAATTTAAGTCTGTAAGTATAGTGGTGTACAGGATTAAAAATACTAGTGAGTGGATTTTTCCAAATAAATTTATACAAATTTCAAACAAATTTTGCGCATCAATAGATGCTCTTTTCAATAATTAGATATTAGAGCTTAGAAATGTTATATGAAAAATAGGAAGTAAACGTTGCACGGTAGTAATTTTGTAAGATTTGTTTTCGTTAGTGACATTTTAAAGGACAGATGTCTTATGTCATGTATCATGTTTTAATAAATAAATCCAAAATGACAAGCGCTGGAAATCATGTCGATCATATTTTTCATTCTCAAGCATGTTTATGGCGCAGCTTTTGCACTATTTTTCGACCTCATCTTGTTTTCCTAACCCTCTGACATTGTAAAAACGATCTTTTCATGAAAGTACATTCAAAAGAAGCTCAAGTTTTGATTTTTATACAAAAATAATTATCTGAAAGAGCACCAGCTAAGAAATTTCTCTTTTTCATATCTAATGCTCTATTCAGTTATATTTTCTAATTCAGATATGTTGCAAAATTAAACGAAATTGCAAATTTACTGGCAAATAAGGATTATGAGGAATACGGAACGGATATTTAAGAAAATAGTCAAGTTAATTATAGATGTTTCTGAGAAATTAAATAATGATTATTATGGCAGTAGAAAGGCTAGGTCACGCCGCTAGGTGGATTAATTCGGGTTTTTCTTGACTTTTTAAGTATGTGCCAAAACACAGATATACAGGGACACACTCAGACGAGACAATTTCTGGCTAAAAACTTCGCTCTCTCTTCTCAGATCCCGGTTTCACATTATTCGTATAATCCCATTAGCTTTTTCAGGTTTCCCTTAATTTAATTAATTTTTTAGATTTCAGACTCTTTCAATAGAATTAGTTCACCAATAGAATTTACCGCATATATGTACGTCAAATACGTGTTCTTACGCAATTTATGCGTATTTTCGCGATGTTTGCCCATTTTAGCAAAAATCAAATATTGCGAAATAAAGATTCTCTATATGCATTGCATAATATAACTTAACATCCATTTAAAAAGGAAAGTTTGGTAACGGAGACTAGGAGATATAAGGCTTCGATGATACTAACTAGGTGAGTATGCTGGCTGCTGCAAACCTGCAAGCGAGCTTGCGAGCTGATCGTAATATTACAGAAAATTAAAAATTTGCGTGATTTGCGTTTTTTCGATTCTATTTCGTAGTCCTACGTGATCCCTTCATTCCCTGTGCCCCTAGGCACAGACCTTCATATTTTTTTAATTATTTCGAAAGATTAGCATTTTGAGCATATCTGGTTGAAGCCGTTTGGATAAATTCCTAAAATTGACAAAGTTATAGCTATTTGTACCGCGCATGTCTGGAATGATTGCACAGCGATTCCGTTTTTCTCGGGGGGTTTGCAAAAAACTACAAGGTATACAGCCCTACGGGTTGTACGAAAGGGTGACGTAGGACTGTGTCAGATCATTAGATCACAGACTAATGTTAACTGCATTTCTGGCATATATACGTTTATAAGAATCTGTGAGTGCCATTGTTTCAGTGAATGTTTAAAAGAGAAGAGCGAAATATTCAGATTAAATTCTTCATTGAATGCAATGGTGGCTTTGAAAATACGTGAACGGGCATTCATAAGTACAACGCCTGCAACCATCGAGACATAGACATCCCTTTTAAATATCACTTGAGTGCATCATAAAGGTTGAAATAGTAATGAATGACCAGCCGACAGATTATTGTATTAAATATGATTATGCGTAGCTTGACATGTTTCAATAATTATACATTAACGCTTGTGGCCTTTAAAAGGGCTATTGGTTACAAATAACATTAAAACCAAAGCACGTTCATCGCAAATATGATGTGCCAATCGAATGTCCTTCTCTTCTGACATGAATGGCAACAGGCACGTAGGTTAGCGACGTCATTTTACTGTCTTTTGCTACGAGAGGGTTTTACTAGTTTACTTTCACATCTTACCACTTGTTACATAGCAGAAAATATGGCACATACGCAAAAATTTCTGTTTTATTTGTACGAGAGTTCTTATCTTCTTACCACAGGGGTGAGAGGTCTCAAACCATCATAAAATAAATTCATGCCTTCAAACACCCCCACATGCCAAATATGGTTTCATTTGCTTGATTAGATCTAGAGTTATGAGGAAATTTGTATTTCAATTGTATGGGATCCCCCCTTCATAAAAAAGGCAAAGGTCCTAACCTAATTCATTATAGAAAAAATGCTTACCTCGAAAAACCCCCACATGCCAAATTTGGTTTCTTTTGCTTGATTAGTTTTCGAATTATGAGGAAATTCGAATTTTATTTGTATGGGAGCCACCCTTCTTAAAGAGGGGAGGGGTCTCAATTCACCATAGAATTTTTTTTGCCTTCTGAAATTCCCATATGCCAAATTTGGTTCCATTTGCTTGATTAGTTCGAGATTTATGAGGAAATTAGTATTTCATTTGTAAGGAAGCCCCCCCCCCCTCTTAGAAGTGGAAGGGGTCTCAGTACACCAGAGAAAAAATTCTTACCTCCAAAAACCCCCACATACCAAATTTGGTTTCTTTTGCTTGATTAGTTTTCGAGTTATGAGGAAATTTGTATATTATTTGTATGGGAGCTCCCCTTCTTAAAGAGGGGAGGGGTCTCAATTCACCTTAGAAAAAAATTTGCCTTCTGAAACCAAATTGCCAAATTTGGTTCCATTTGCTTGATTAGTTTTCGAGTTTTGAAGAAATTTGTGTTTCATTTGTATAGGAGCCCCCCTCTTACGCCCTCCTTAAAATTGCTCTCTTACCCCCCTATAAAATTGCTGATCATTTTATCTATCCAACGACATATATATTGTTCAGTTTCGTTCAGTAGTTTAGTAGTTATTAGCATTTGAAATCTTTCATCCAAACGTTACACTTCTATTTTCGTTTTTACAAAGTACTACCCAATCCCAGTATAGTAAACAAAGACGTAGTCCTACGTCAAAAAAAAATCGGGCATAGAGTAACCTTAAGCAGTTTATTCAAGAAATGGGGAATTATTTAAAAATCGAATTGAAATAAAATCAGAAAAATGTTAAAATTTTGAATTTCAGTTGGTATCGAGGTACGTTGTACGTTCGAATCTCGGCTGGGAGAGGCCGTAAGAATCCATAGATTCGAGTCTCTTCGAGACGCGGCGAGGGTCGAGACAAACTGGCAAGTTATCATGCATGCTTTTCAAAATCCCTCTTGAAAGGTTGATTCGACGAGCAGATATCGAAACAAGAAGTTTTATTTTCAGAAATGTAGCAAACTTCTTGGCTACGCAAACTACGCGCTTTGATATTAAAACCAGAAACTTTGCCACGGTGCACATAAGAAGGACTCTATATAAAGTAGCGGCCAAAATTGCCGAATGTAAAATTTCACATTTTAGCACATGCTTAAACGCGGTTTTGTAGTAAATTGTCTATATTTTTATGATTCGCGAATAAAATTTTGATAGAAAAAAATATCATGTAGAAATAAGCCGTCAAAGTTGCCCATTTCAAAAATTTGAAAAATAAGTCATTTTAAAAAAGTCAAAAAAATAAATACTTATTGCGGTTGTAAATATTATTGTTATATATCATTTTAAAGCTGATACCTTAGCCTATTAAAAAATGAAATGAAAACAAATTTAAACTCAATGAGGTGCGCGATAGACTACTTATAATAAAAATGAAATTCTCATAAACTTTAATCAAAAAAACAACTCTTGTCGCCTCTTGTCGCCGCAGTTTCTTACAGTGCGTCTGAAAGCTCAAAGTATGTTGTATCAAAACATGAATTAAAAGTTTGCTATAATTTGATGTTTTCCGAAAAAATAATAATTTTAAAATTGTCATATATTTAACAAGTGTTTAAAATTTTAAGTACTCTTTCAACAAATTTGATTATCTTTGTTACTAAATTTATTTAGTACCTGAAGAGAGTTTCAATGAGAAAATGGGAGAGTCCCTGCGAGAAAGAAATTTTTTTTTGTTAAGCAAATATTTATATCGGACAATTTGATCATTTTTCCCCAAATCACCCTAAATATGAGTTCTTATAAGTTTAAATAATTTCTTTTGTAACAAATATAACCTAGAATCAATTTGAAACTAAAAAATAATTTTGGCCAAAAATCTCAATTTTCCGACTATTGTGCGGTGTAGGCCATTTGCGCTAGATTGAAAGCGGAAGCTGGGAGGATTGCGTTGATGACCAAATACATGTATGGTAGAGGCTCAAACGAGACCAACGTGCGCTTTTCGCGAACGGTAATTATTGACAGCGACGTCTGTCCTTATGTTCCTTTTAGAATCGAAAACTGCTGAACCGATCGGCGTGAAAATTTGCATGTAGCGGTTTTTGGGGCCAGGGAAGGTTCTCTCGATGGCAAAAGACCCCTCCCTACACTAAGAGGGGGGGCTCCCATAAAAACGAAACACAAATTTCTGCATAACTCGAAAACTAATCAAGCAAATGGAACAAAATTTTACATGTGGATGTTTTTGGAGACAAGAATTTTTTCTATGGTGAATTGAGACCCCTCCCCACTTTAGGAGGTAGGGGGGGGCTCCTATACAAATAAAATACAAATTTCCTTATAACTCGAAAACTAATTAATCAAATGGAATCATATTTGGCATGTGGGTGTTTTTGGAGGCAAGAATTTTTTCTGTGATGAATTAGAACCCCTTACATTTTTAGGAGAGGGGCTCCCATACAAATGAAATACAAATTTCCTCATACCTCGAGAACTAATCAAACAAATGGAACAAAATTTGACATGTGGGTGTTTTTGGAGACAAGAATTTTTTCCATGGTGAATTGAAACCTCTCCCTACTTTAGGAGGGGGGGCTCCCATACAAATGAAATACAAATTTCCTCATAGCTCGAGAATTAATTAATCAAATGGAACCATATTTGGCATGTGGGTGTTTTTGGAGGCATGATTTTTTTCTATGATGAATTAGGACCCCTCTCGCTTTTTAGGAGGGGGGCTCCCATACAAATGAAATACAAATTTCCTCATAACTCGAGAAGTAATCAAGCAAATGGAACCAAATTTGGCATGTGGGTGGTTTTGGAGGCAGGATTTTTTTTAAAGATGGTTTGAGACCCCTCACTCTCATACAAATAAATCCAGAAAGTTTTCGTAACTCAAAAACTGATCGAACTCGAGAAATTTTAGACTCTGTCATAAAACATTAATCAATAACGAGACCACCAAAAACTATCAATAGTAACATTTGATAATTTAAGCGCGAGACGCCACTGCGGGCGGCAGCTCTCCGTAGAGATCCCCTCTATCTAGGTTTAGTTATTTTCCTAGATCTACTGACCTCTATTACTTTCCTTCAGTTAGGTCACCCCTGTGAAATGGTACTTTCTTCGAAAAGATTTTCCGTGAAATGGTACATCCCGCGTAAGGTTTTTCGCGAAATGGTATTCTGCGATACTCTATATTCCGCGTTACGGTCAACCGAGAATTGGTGTTCCGCAAAATGGTATTCGGCGAAATGGTTTGTAATGATGACGAATATTTAAATACTATCCGCTTTATTTCATTAGGCTAAGCAATGGGGGGAGTTGTTTTCTACTTTACTGTGAGGAAAATTTGTATATTAAAACACCCATAAACTCCCCAGAAAGTTGCTCATCCGAGATTCACGATTTATGTTTAATTTGTAACACAGTTTAATTTGTGGCAATACGAAGTTTGTCGGGTCAGCTAGTTTTTAAATAAAAAAAACTGCACTTCAAAATCGCCTGGGAAATTGGCGACGAGTAACCCAAAATCGAGTTGAATGAAGGTTAAAACAGCACAAACCACCCCAGTTTTAAACTGCTGACGACGACGACGAGGATCGTACAGCCAGCCCCACAAATCTGGCTTTAGTTTTCCAAAGGTCGCATAATGCATGTAAAAGGGTTGATTATGCGACCTTCTGAAAACTAAAGCCAGAAATTTTCTTGTGCTCTAAACCAGGGCCCAGCAACGAAACAAATAAATATAGCTCATTGTTCAATACACTTCGGTTGCGCACAGACGTGCGTGTGCTATCTTGGACAAAGTCAATAGTTTCAAGGCTCTTCTGACGGAGTTCTTGGTGAGAAGTCCATCCTCCGGAGGATTAAATAGTCAGTAGTGGGATCTATACAAGTTAGATTAAATATCTCAAGAAGCAAAAGTCTGATAATTAATAAACAGAAAGTATTACCGCGAGTGGCCATCTAAATTCTAGTATCAATAGAACAATAGAAGATTAACCTCTACAGTGCAAGTGTGAGTGACTGGGACGAAGCTTTGTTATACAAAAAAGTGAGAGAAGAGAACTGTTCTAGTTTGTGATGGCCTCAGGGCCATCGCAATCGGTAAGGGGAGATTTATTCCCCCCTGACCCAGGTGCAACAAAAATGTCATGGTCTAACCAAAGAGAGACGCCGATAGGAACGGTCGATGGAACAATAGCTAATCGCAAGATGCCCGAATGGATGGATCCCATTAACGGAGAATTGTCGGTACTGATGATGAAACATGCGGACGATGGTGGGAAGTTACCGAATAATCCATTCATTATTCGTAAATCAATTGAAAATGCTGTTGGTGCAATTGAGGATGCACTGCCAGAGGCTAGAGGAGCAAGCTATATCTTAAAAGTCAGGCAAACTCGACAGATAGAGAAGTTAACGAAGCTGAAACAGCTGATGGATGGTACACCTGTTGTCATCGGATTCCATGGATCGCTCAACGTTCGGAAGTGTAAATACGGACTGCAGCTCACGGACGAAGAACTGTTGGCGGATCTGAAATCCCAACGAGTCATAGAGGTTAAGCGCTTTACTGTACGTGATAAAAATGATAAGAAAAACTTTCTTCCCACGGCTACGATGATGGTAACTCTACAAGGTACAACCATTCCAGAATATCTCTATTTCGGATACGTACGAGCAAAGACACGAACCTACTATCCCAGTCCTCTCCAGTGTACCACGTGCCACAAGCTGGGCCACACCAAACGGTTTTGTGATGGTTAAATTACATGCCCGATTTGCTCAAGAGAGCATGCAGAAACAGTGCCTTGTACAGCTGTCCCCCACTGTGTTAATTGTAGTGGGCCGCACAGCGCCAGGTCGAGGGAATGCGACGCGGAAAATAACGAAATACAAGTGATCAAAATTAAAGTTGATGAGGACATATCTTTTCCGGAAGCCAGAAGACGGTTTGAAACTCGTAAGGAAACCTTGCATCGCTCAGAACAACAACTCAATCCAGTAATAGCTGACCAACGGAAAAAACTCGAAGAGAAGGACCAAGAAATAACCAAGCTTCGCCAACTACTAGAATGCTTGACAGAAGAAGTAGCGCAACTCAAAAAGGAAAAGCAACAAGTTGAATTCTGTGAAATGGAAATCGATTCTCCGGAACTGAAGAACACCAAACGACGTCACAAAAATGGAGACCACAATCCTACTAGGCCAACCAAAGACGGGAGATGTCGATCACCCCTCAAGGAGACAACAAATCCGGCTTCCAAACCATCGCAGACTCCGGGATCAGACGACCGACACGAGGACAAGTATACTCCAACCGAAATCAATCGCGAGGGAAAACCACAAGAAATCTACGACAGGTATTGCATCTCTCCTCCCCCTGAAGAACCACAGTATACACGTAAATCGTCGTTTGAATAATGCAGAACCTCCAAGTCTATCTGCTATTCCTTATAGACAATTCAAATTCAACCAATCAGTTAATAACAAGATTACTAACACTAGATTAGCTAGCCAAGAAACTAAACCAAATGCAGGTAGACTAACAAACACAAAAAAAAACAGTATTAAAAAGACAGCAATGCAATGGAATATAAGAGGGTACCGTGCTAGACGTTCAGAACTACAATTGCTGGCTAGATTTCATCAGCCTGACGTGATTGGCCTTCAAGAGACTCTTTGCCAACCCAATTGTGTTTCCTTCTCACCAGACTATAGTTATTATTGCTTTCCTCCAACCCGGGATACTGGTTGGGGTGGGGTGGCCATTGCAGTATTACATGATCTTCCGCATTCTCGAGTCCCAGTAAAAACTAGCTTACAAGCGTTAGCCGTTAGAGTTCAGATCCCAGTAGAACGCACATATGTATCGTTATACATCCCTCCTTCCCATGATAACAACATCTTAAAAGACGAATTGAACGAGCTTGTCTCACAGTTGCCAAAGCCGTTCATTATTATGGGGGATATAAATGCTCATTCCGACATATGGGGAGGCTAGACAACTGATGCTAGCGGAAAAATTGTAATAGGGATAATTAGTGACTATGACATGCATATTTTAAATGACGATTCAATGACGTTTCTATCGCTCGTCAATGGGGGACAGTCAGCTGTAGATTTGACATTGTCCTCAGACCCCACAAACAGTCTTTACTGGCACGTAGAAGATGACCTACACGGTCGTGATCATTTTCCGATTTTCTTGACTCCAGCTCACAGTGTTACACATGGATTGTCCCCAGCAAAATGGATCTTTGAAAAGGCTGATTGGACCAAGTTTCGTCGTCAAATACTAAGATCGACCCAAATGTAGACTACTCTTCTGAAGCCATCTCGGAAATAATATTAAACTCTGCTAAAGCATGCATTCCTCGCTCAACTGGACGGGTACCTTGGTGGAGCAAAGAGGTTGCTAGCACAATTAAGAGTCGCCGAAAAGCTCTTAGGTCTTTGCGTAGGATGGATCCTGATAACTCCAATCGCCAAGAAGCACTGATACGATTTCCAAAAGAACGCAATAATGCTAGAAAAGTCATTCGAGAGGCTAAAGAAAAGAGCTGGAGGAACTTTGTAGAAGGAATCAACGCTAACTCATCCTTATCGGAAATGTGGAAAAGAGTCGCAACTTTACAAGGAAAATACAAATACCCTAGGTACTTCATCAAAACTAATGTATGTACTAATGATGTAGTCTCAGTTAACCCTGGAGTTGTGGCTGAAATGCTAGCAGATCATTTTGAAAAAAATTCTAGCTCAGGACTCTCGCTGGTTTCCGAAGAGCAATCTGCAGAACATTTGAGGGCTTCTGTCTCCGCAAATTCTCCGGAGTACAATGAAAATATTTCCTTAAGTGAACTGGAGTGGGCGTTTAGTAAATGCACAAGCAAGGGCACCGGATCAGATAGTATTGGATATCCTTTATTGAAAAACTTACCATTGAGTGGTAAACTAGCTTTACTCAAATGCTATAACCAAGTTTGGAAAACAGGATTGATTCCACCACTTTGGAAGGAGTCCTCGGTTGTACCTATTCCGAAAAGTAATAGAAAGGAGGGAAATCCAGAAGAATACCGTCCAATATCATTAATTAGCTGCGTGGGAAAGGTGTTGGAAAGGATAATCAACCGGAGATTGGTGTGTGAGCTGGAAGAGAGGAATTTGCTAGACCCTCGCCAATATGCCTTCAGAACAGGACTCGGAACTGACGTGTACTTCACCGAATTGGAAGAGTTTCTGGATCAATCCCTAAAACAGAATCACCACTGCGAGATGCTATCTATTGATATATCTAAAGCCTAAAGATACAGTCAATAGGCAAGCTGTAATAAAATCCTTAGAAAAGATGGATATTTCTGGCCGTTTGTTAAAATTCCTTCAAAACTTTCTCGAGAATCGAACTTTCAAAGTTAGGATTGGATCTGCTGTCTCGTCGTCGCTCAACAACACGTGGATTGCCGCAAGGGTCAACACTATCAGTAACCCTGTTTTTAATCGCCCTTGATCCGCTATTTAGTTTAATACCGTCCAATGTCCAAGCCTTGGTTTATGCTGACGATATAATAATCGTTGCATATGGTAAACAACGGAAACGCCTAACAGCTAAAATACAATATGCCGCAGAGCAAGTAGTCGAATGGCTATCATCAGTTGGTCTTAAAATTGCGATACCAAAGTGCCAATTACTACACACTTGTGTAAATCGACGACACCGCGGAGCAATATTGAATGTTACACTGAATGGAATTATCGTACCTCCGGTAAAACAGTTAAAAGTACTAGGTGTAATATTTGATCACAAAATGAATTTCCTCAAACACGCAGGCAACAGAAAGAATTCTGCGCTTGGAGTGATAAACATGCTGCAAGTCATCGGAGGACGAATCCGTAGCTCTCGTGAAACCTTGATTAAATGTGCTAAAGCATTAATTATACCTCGCTTATTGTACGGGAACAGTTTAGTTAGCAGAAAGAAGGATGTAGTAATCCCAATACTTCAACCAGCGTATAACAAGGCATTACGAATAGCCCCCGGGGCATTTCCTACTAGTCCTGTTAGGGCAGTATGCTGTAAAGCCGGACAGCTCCCGTTCGAATACCTGGCGGTACTGACAGAGGCACGAACCGCAATCAGAATGATGGAAATGGGCCGCACATCCAAAGATTTGATAATGATACATAGAGCGAAATCATTTTTCGAGAGCGTCACAGGTGACACTTTTCCAGAAATTACTCCTCTCTTCAGGTGGGGCCCACAAAAATGGAACTATAAGTCTCCTAAGATTGATTGGTCAATTTCTAGCCAAGTAAATGCAGGCGATTGCTCAGCCAAAGTCCTTCCGGTCTTTAATAAAGCATTAACGGAATACATGGGGTATCTGAAAATATACACTGATGGATCAAAAGGAGATGGCAAATCAGGCTTCGGAGTATATTCTACGGGATTCACAAAAAATGGCAGACTAAACGATGACTGTTCTGTATTCTCTGCTGAGTTAATGGCTTTAAAAACTGCAATTCTAGAAGCTCCTTCTAAAACTAAATGCGTGACATTTACTGATAGTGCAAGCAGTCTTCGTGCTTTGGCAACTGGTACTTCGAAAGACTCGTGGGTTCAAAATTGCGAAGAAGCAATTAAAACGAAAGACATAACTCTTGCTTGGGTTCCTGGGCATGCAGGAATCGCGGGAAATAATACTGCTGATAAAATGGCTAAGGAGGGAAGATTTTCCAACTTCGTCAATAATGAACTAACTGGAAGGGATGCAAAACTTTTTATTAAAAAGAAAATTCGGGAAGCTGGAAGCAAGAATGGAATGCAGCAAATCCCGGTACCCAATTAAATGAAATTAAGAAAGATATAGTTAAATGGATAGATCGTAGGGACACATATGAACAAAGAGCGATGACCAGAACGAGAATAGCACATAGTCGCCTAACACACGAGTACCTTCTTAGCCCATGTGCTGATCGCCCCCTCTGTTCAAAATGTAATGAAATTCTTACTCTGAAACACGTATTACTCCAATGTGTAGCATATAACAAAGACAGAGAGAAATATAAAATTTTTGGAACATTGGAAAAAGTTCTGAAAAACGATAAAGAAACTGAAGGCAACGTACTAACATTTATGGGGGGGTTGAAACTAGGATAGGATAGGATAGGATAGGATAGGTTAGGCTAGGATAGGATAGGATAGGATAGATAGAAAGATAGATAAATTCACCTTCAGCTAATTTCATACCTGACGGAGCTGATGTTAGCTAAAGTTTATTAGAAAAGTTTTGTGTAGAACACTACTGTCTTAGTTGACTGAAAAATTTCTTGATGATTCCTGGTTTTTCAGGAATTCGGATACTAAATTTTCAGAAATGGAACATGTAGGGAGAGTAGCCAACAGCAGGAACAGTGAGACAACGGGAATAACTTCGCCTTAAAGCATTCAAGATCCACAATATTTTCCTGGAAAGTGATGTTTGTGAACCTATATTACATAATGTAAGTTGAGAAAAATTTGGTAATTTTTCAATATATTTTTCGACAATAGTCATTTTTGGGGGCGTCAAAGTTAATTTTAATGTAGTAATTTTCAGGTGATTTTCAACAGTAAACCGCATATTTAATCCAAACTGAATTTACTACATGGCTTCATATATAGTAATCTATATAATAAAACCAAGTTGGTTCGTTTGTTTGTAAGGGATAAACTCAGAAACGGCAGGACGGAATTGCATGATTCTTTTTTCAGTTGATGTGTTTTGGTTTGCGTCAGGTTTATACGCAAAAATATATTAAAAATCTACGCGAAAAACTGAAAAATAGTAAAAAACCGATATTTTACTTTTCCCGCCATTCGTCGCATAGACAATGTTTTAGACTACTATGATTATTATCGGTGCAAATCAACCGGCGTCGCATTCAATATGAAGCGTCGTTGCTGGGCTAACAAACATGTTGATGAGGGTAACTTTGATTGAATGGTCAATAGTGCCTGATTTTCACAGAACATCTGTTCGTTACAACTGTGTTAGAAATACTGAATACTGAAACTGAGTTAGAAATGTTTGTTCGATTCAATCGACGTTTTTCGGCGAAATAAGTATGAAGATTTTTAAATACAGGAATAGTCAGGACGTTTCGAGCTACTACTGGTCTTCGCTCATCATCTGCGGACAACTTTTTCGTCCATTAGGTTCTACTTGGTTAATCTTTCTCCAAGTCCAAGTAGAACCTAATGGACGAAAAAGTTGTCCGCAGATGATGAGCGAAGACCAGTAGTAGCTCGAAACGTCCGGACTAACTGGTATTTAAAAATCTTCATACTTATTTCGCCGAAAAACGTCGATTAAATCGAACAAACATTGCGGTGGCGGCGATTATCTGAAATCAACATTGGTTAGAAATGGTAATCTTTGCAGAATCCTAAAACTTATTGCCAAATATTCATTGAAAACATGTGGAAAATTTTGATTTTTCAATTTATAGCACTCAACAGTTAAGCTGGCTGTTAATTTATTTTTTGTAAAAGTAAATTTGATAGCTATAGATAATGCCAAATCCGTCTGTTGTAGTTGTCCGTTAATATGGTATGCAATATATGTACCTATATTGAAACAGAATCTTTATTCTTGCTAATAAACAGTTTTATGGGCTAGCAAATTTAAAAAATAATAAATGTTGTATAATGCGTTGGGGTTCAGTTTGTAAAAGAGCCTAATACACTCAAGTCTTTTTTTACACGGTTTGTTTTTTTCGATTACTCAAGAACGGTGTAACTTAGGGACCATTTACAAACTACGTGGCGAATGTCGGGCCCCTCCCAAATGTATTGAGAAATAAAAGAATGGTCCCTTAGTTGCCCCGTTCTTAATAATCGAAAAAACAAACCGTGTAAAAAAAGTACTTGAGTGTAGTCTAAAACTAATTCTTTCACATCATTTATCAAATTAATGAAATTAACCAGAACTGGAAACTTTCTACGTTGTATGCGTTCCTAATGCATGTTTACAAATGTTTCAATGACTAAAAATTAGGTATGAAGCTATATGACCGTCAAGTGAAGAATATACTTTATGTATTAAATTTAATTGAAAAGTGTACTTGAAGAATATTAGCTGAAATAAATTAACACTAAAAGTACATGTAACCCATTAGACAAAACCGTATTGAAAACAACGTTAATTATTTTTTGTCCTTTTCTCTTCTGATTAGACTTCTAAAAGTGCAAAAAGGCTTATAAAATTATAATTCTGTTTCAAATTATTTTGAAATACCAAAGTAATAAAGAAGACAAAAAAGGGTTTAAGACAAGGCGTACATTTATTTGCATTTTCGTATGTTTGAGGAGCCCAGCAAGAAATGAAATTAGCAAATAACATTGATTATATTTTGAGGAATAATGAAATCTATCGGATTGGTATAATATACTAACAAAGGTAATTGCTTGAGGACTTTCAGTAGAGTATAATTCATTCGGTAAATTCTTACCAATCGATTGATAAGTAAAATTAAAAATCTAATGAATCTAATTGACATTCTCATTTCATACATATGAATATCAAATTTAAATTCAAAAATTACGGTGGCAATCACAACAAAGCTCTGATTTCGATAGAGGAAATCGAAAGTGTCAACAAATTATATGTTTAATAAACCAACAATTTGCGTAAAAAAGAACATACAAAATTTCAAATCAATAATGGGAGAATGCACAAAGGCGAAAGAAAACATTTGAGGGCGTTGAACAGAACAATCATAGATTTCGGCGGCAATGAAAATATAATTGGTGGTGCAATGATTCTGTTCTCAAAAAGTTTTGAATGTATATTGCATATCATTAGACAGTTAACTGCAGTAGACGGAATTAGGCGTTATATAATAACATCGAGTCTACTTTTACAAAAAATAAAGTGACACTCAGCACAACTGTTGGGTCCTGAGAATTGAAAAATCAACATTTTCCACATGTTTTTAGCGTATATTTGGCAATAAATTTTACGATTTTGATTGCCATTTCTAACTAATGGTTTAGCACAGTTGTAAGAAACATATGTTCTATGAAAATCCGGTAGTCAATTAACCATTCCCTCAAAAGCTAAACTTCTCAAAAACGCACAAAACTTAACCTACACTTTGAGTACATCCAAAATTTACTATTTACGGCATTTAATTCAATTGGTGGCAGTACGAAGTTTGCCGGGTCAGCTAGTGAGAGATAAAAATACAAAAAATATGACAATCGAATTGTTTGCTAACACCACTATTTCACTATTTTTCATAAAACATTCCTATTGGAAACAGTGAGACACACAGGCAATGCTCACACCAAGAGAATTTTTTTTTCAATATTTTTTCTATTAAATTATTAATCAATCTATATGAATTGACTTTAAATTATTTCTGAAGTGTTAGTTAAAAGTCAAATTGACTAGGATTAGTCCCTTATATGAATATATATGTACACCCAAAACTTGAAACTATTACTTTAAAAGGAATAACGAAAAATTCTTCTTTTAGTAACAACTTTGTTACTTAAAGAGTAATAGCGTTCGTCGCCGGTTGAATAATAACATATACTAATGCGCATTGTATACATTATACAGCCCAACTGTTTGCTGTTTGCGCCTGCGCTTTGATTTACATTCATAGCATGACTGTTGGATAGCACTCAATACATACAATACAATACATACAACAATACAATTGTATTGAGTGCTATCCAACAGTCATGCTATGAATGTAAATCAAAGCGCAGGCGCAAACAGCAAACAGTTGGGCTGTATAATGTATACAATGCGCATTAGTATATGTTATTATTCAACCGGCGACGAACGCTATTACTCTTTAAGTAACAAAGTTGTTACTAAAAGAAGAATTTTTCGTTATTCCTTTTAAAGTAATAGTTTCAAGTTTTGGGTGTATCAGGATGGTGGTGCAGGGTTTAGGAGAAGTGATGTAAAGTTGTTTTGATCAATTGGGCGACTTTGGGCGCGGTGGAAAAACCATTTCCATTCAACCCACCGCCGTTGCTGGAGTTCTTGTGATGGCGGGACACAATAGAGTAGCAGAAGTGATACAAAAATGTTGGAGTAAAAGATAATCTTGAATAACTAGAATAACTAGGGTAGATGCTCCAGTAGTTGTGGTAGTACCAGTAGTGGTGGAAATTCGAAATATATCATAATTTTGGCGGATTTCGAGATAATTTCAGTTTTCTATTGTTAAATATTTATTTGTTAACAGTTTTATCTAAGATACACAGTTAAAATTCAAGATGCTGGTGCAAAAATTACAAATTTCTTTTCAGCAGTCCAATAGAGTGCAATTGCTTAAGAAATTCGTAACAATCCATAGCATTTTAACAAGCCTACGTTGTTATCCACATGCTGCCATGTTCATTGCAAGCGTTGCTAAGGCGGTAAACAACATTCCACTATTATAGGCAAATTTTCCACTATTATAGGAACACTACCACTACTTTAGGAGCACATACTAATGTCAGGAAAAGTAATATTTTAGATGTATTAACCAGCAGAATGGTATAATTTTGGTATGTATTTAAAGCCAACACTATGGTGCACCATATTATCATGTAGTTCAATTGAAAACTGATAAATTGAGCGTTTAAATTGTCTTTACACACTACCCCCCGACATAATGCCTCCATTACTGGAGCATCTACCCTATGAGCTGCGAGAAGACAGTGTTGTTAAGAAGACGTTGCTGCATCTGGAATTGCCATTGGAGAAGCTATTCAGTTCCAACTGGGAGAGTGAAAGAGCGCATCATTGGACATACAGAAGATAAGATTTATCATGCAAACTATTTTATTTTTATTATTTATGTCATAATTTTCCTCAACGTTTTCCAACCGTATTGAGTTATCTTTTAATGCATTGGGAGGATTGTGAGAGGTTCCCGCATTTTATAAAGTAGTTTTTCGTAAAAACCATCTTATAGTCGGATGGATACGGCTGTTATACTTCAGTCAAAGTATTGACATTGCTGTGGATGTGGACCGATTTATTTTGGGGAGCTAGCTCATTCAGCAGATTTGCTTCTTGAAGAACCGAAGAACAGCACATTTTTAAGTCGGGAATTGTATTTGTCGGTTTTTAGTTTGAATGCTTTGTTTGGTTGCTAGGCGTGTCTCTAAGTCTACAGTTGTTGTGATCAATTGGAATTATTTTCAGAGAAATTGGAAGAATTTTCAGAGAGCGAAACAAGGCGCTATAACCTTGGCTTATTGTAGCCTGACTTTGGTTAATGCCATAAGTTCATCCCCGAGGGTCCGGAGTATCAGTTAACCTTTATTAGCAAAGATGCTCCTAACGAAACAAATTTACAGTTAATCAGAAACGGTTGGTACGAGACGTCCCCGTTTCTTCTTCCCCTGTTGATTTTCAAATGCATCTATGTATGAATAATTTATTCACACAAGATTTATTTCTTATAATCGTCTTTGCGGCAATACTTCACAGTTGGCCTGGCCGATTAAACATTTGCAATATATCTCTGATATTTTGCAAATGTTAATACAGACAAGAAAATAATTTTAAATATTACTTTGATTAGAAATAATTAAAATTACTTCCAGGAATTCTTTATTGTGGCTGTGTTGATATTAATAAGAATAAGAATACCCAACAATAATGTAATCTTTGTACACACAATAAACAGCACAGGCTCTAAACTACACTGATTATACAAAAAATATTATTTGAACTGAATTCAAATATGTATCTCAGCATTCAATAGGGGAATGTCCCCGGTTATGAAACAGGTTTTGGTTTTTGGCCATAGCTTTTGATCGGATCATCTAATTTTAAATCTTTTTGAAGCATTGGAAAGTTTAAATGTATACCTATCTTTTTGCCAAAGGAAGTATATGGGTTTTGTTTAAAACACAAAAGTTATAGCAAAATTTCCAAACATGGTTTTTTGTGGCTAAAAGAAAAGTATCCCCGGTTGTGAAACACCTCGGGAAATCTTTAGAAAAGAAAGAAAAATATAGAAATATCGAAGAAAAATCAAAAATTAAAATCATTTATCCATGTAAAATACTAAAAATACAAAATCATTAATCAATTTCTTCGTTCAATCATCTAAATCTGAATGCATGCAAAAAAGCGGGCAATCATATCGGCACATTTCAAATGCACTGGTCTGTTACATGTGTTACAAGGAATTGAGTTTTTGCTAAACCTAAATGAATCCTGGTGCCATAAAAACTCATTATGCCCCAATTGAAGTAATGTACGATCATTGAAGTATAAAATAATTGATTTTCTAGATGTTTCACAACCGGGGAACTCGACTGTTTCATAACCGGGGCGGTAGCCATATTGCAAAAAAAATTATATTATAATTTTTTAATCAATTATTTCACCTAAAATTTGTCTGTAAGATGAAATAGAGGTCCAGAACTTAGCTTATATGCCTTTACCTGAGCTTTTTCATTCCATTTGGTACACAAAATAATCAATTGCAAAACATGCGAAAAAACATTTTTGGGTGTTTTTTCAAACACTTTTCCTACAAAGCATTGTAAATGTCGAAGTTTGACCGTTGTTTGCTCAAAAGTTATATTACTATGAGACTAGACGTTAGTAGTAACTTGACTGCACTAGGATAATAAAAACGTTAAAAATTACGGGTGTTTCACAACCGGGGCCGTTTCACAACAGGGGACAATTCCCTACTCGTTGTCTCACTCTTCCCACCCACTAGGGAACAGTGAAACAAAAAGACACCTTCAGATTTGTGGCTGTAACTAATTTAGCTTATGACCAAAACGACTAAAACTTTTTTTCAGACAAGTAGAAGGATATACCTCTCAAATGGATTAAATCGCTCGTTGGTAGCTATCACCAAATTTTTTTTTAAATTTTTGGAAAAAAAGTGTCTCACTGTCGACGTCTCTCCCCTACACATAGTTTGAACCCACTGAGATATGTTAACTTGAATGTTAGACTCAAGTTGATCTCAAGATGTTTAACTAAACTGAATCATAGAAATGAACATATTATTTATAAAATATTACTCTTTGTTTTCAGAAAATCGGCCTACGATGTTTATGCCCCGGGCATTTTGGCAGCAGCTTTGCAAGCTGCTTCCCTAAATGAACCGGAAAAGTGCAGCTCTAGAAGACCATCATTTAAAATCCCAATCACTGATAATAGTTTGGATACTGAAGAATTACCAAGCCCAGATCATGTATTGCAGTCTGCGTTAACTGTGGACGATGAACGCAGAAATAAACGGAGAGGCTCACAACTGTAAGTTAACGGCATGCTCTACATTCATAGCTATATTAAACTAATTCAACACTTTGGTAGACCCGATATTTCAGCGTTGCGAAATAATCAGAATACTGTAAGTAATCCAGTGTATCAATGCCCCGCTTTAGAGGATCTGGAAGCTCCACGGAGGCAGACTTCGTTAGATGGTGAAGCGATAAAAATAGTCATTCACGACGTTGATTCAGGACCTCTCTTTGCTTCTAAAAGAAGGGTTATATTACAGAAGGATCCTGCAGATAAAGCCCACAGAAGTAAGCATTTGTGTAGTTTGGTTTTGGCGTAGAACTACGTCTTACGGCAAGGTATAGGGTGTCATTCCCAAAAGATCGAATCGTCACGAAAAAATGATAGATTTTGGGTGCTAATAGCTTAGCGGTTTCCCGATCGATTTTCAATATTTTTGCGCCAATCGATCGGAAAACCGCATCCACACCAATAGAGCAAACCGTTGATTTTCCAGTGCGCACTATTGAAAAAATGAAAATAATGAAGCATTGTTGGAAATCCTCGGTTCGTGATTAGTTGGAAAAGACGCCATTGTAGTTTCAACGTGTTTTTAGAAAAAAAGTGACAAAATCTTCCCATCCCAACAAATCGAAGATTCTTTGTGACGATTGAAGCTATACTAATTTGATATCTGTACTTGGGAAGTAAGCCAAAACAAGTGATAAAGTCTCCTAATCTCAACAAGATTTCTTAACACGATTAGACCTAGACCAATTTGATGTCTTTGCTTGGGAAGTACACCAGCAAGAGTGACAAAGTCTGCTCGTCCCAACAAAATTTCTTACGAACGCGATTAAACCCAGAGCAATCTGGTGTCTGTGTTAGGAAAGTTTGCCAGAAAAAATGCCAACATCCTGTGATCCAACAGATCACTAATTCTGTATGGCGAGATGATTAAACCTAGGCGATTCTATTATCTGTGTAGGAAAATTTCGGTGCGGTTTTAATATAATCCTGTATGGATGCGCATTGCGCATGTTCGCCGTTTCATTGGAAGTGTAGTTAAATAATGTAAATTTCTTTGATAAATATTACATACAACGCATGTAGCACTAGAATGCATATATGCTGCGTGTGCATGATAGAAGAATCGTATTATTACGTCAATGGATACATGCTACTATCACTGCAAGGAGACTTACGTAGCCTTACGTCACCTATGCGATCGTGTCTTGTATACAACCTCTGTGATTTTTTGTGTTGTTGACAAGCCATTTGTAATAGAGTGAGTAAGGCCATTACAAATATTTTATAAAGGTTTTGTCCTCCTGGTCAGGCAACTAAAGGGGGGCGGGGGTTAAAGAGAGCGCTCTTTTTACTACCAACGACAGCTTGCTGCAAATATTTCAGGGGGTGTTTATAAAGGTTTTGTCCTCCTGGTCAGGCAACTAAAGGGGGGCGGGGGTTAAAGAGAGCGCTCTTTTTACTACCAACGACAGCTTGCTGCAAATATTTCAGGGGGTGATAGCCCAAGTAACAATTTCAATTTTAAGGTACACTTGAAGATGTTTCCAGCATTTGCTGTTAAAACCAATCACAAAATTTGTAATTCTTCAAAACTGCGATAAAGCAGCTATATAAAACGAAGGAGGCCCACACTAAAGAAGGTTCAAAAGAAAACTTTCAAAGATTCTTTTAGAACTTGTAATTTTTATCGATATTTATTTATAATAACTTCCAAGAGTTGCTTCAAACTAAAAGAAAACCGCCACAAGTGTTGATGATTTTATGGTTGTCTACTTGCAAGACATCATACACTTTTCATAGCCTTATTTTTTTATATTGACGAAGCGATATAAACTATAAGCATTCAGAGATATTGCTATTTCGGAATGGATATAGGGTAATTTGCCAATTGTTGCGCACCTAACACAGGAACTTTCAGTTATTCTTATCTCTCGGGGAAACTATAACGTTACTTATATCAAAATTTTTCCTGTAAACAAAATGACCTTGCAGTAGAACATTTGGTGTGTTTTCATAGCCTGAAATATTGCATATATTATGCAATTTGAGTTTTTGTCTCACATCATACAGACCTAATTGTTGCCCACTTGTTTGACGTCATTTGCCTAATATTGAAGGTTCTCTCGATGGCAAAAGACCCCTCGCCCCACTAAGAGGCTCCCATACAAATCTATGCATATAAGAATGGATTTCTGTCTGCTCTATGTTCCTTATAGAATCGAAAACTACTGAACTGTTTTTAGTACCAGGAAAGGTTCTTATAATGGTTAGAGATCCCTCCCCCCACCAAGAGGGGGGGGGTCTACCATACAAATCTATACCTATAAAAATGGATTTCTGTCTGTCTGCCCGAATGTTCCTTAAAGAATCGAAAACTACTGAAGCGATCGGCTTGAAAATTTGCATATAGGGGTTTTTGGGGCCAGGGAAAGTTCTCATGATGGTTAGAGACCCCTCCCCCACTAAGACGGGGTGCTCCCATACAAATGAAACACAAATTTCTGCATAACGCGAGAACTAATCAAGCAAATGGAACAAAATTTTACATGTGGGTGATGATTCTACAATTGATGAAGGAACGGTAAGGGAAAGTAATGAAGAATTTTTTCGGGAATGAAGGGGAAGGGTGGAAAGGAAGGGGGGAGGGGGTAATAGGTAGCTATGGTTAACAAGTTGTCGTTGTGACTCCTATCTTTTGTCCAATGCTGGAAGGTGCATGGGTCGAACCAAGCTGTAATCAGAGATTATAACCGGATTTGAACCCACAACACCTGCCAGGGCGTTGTGGGTTCAAATCCGGTTATAATCTCTGATTACAGCTTGGTTCGACCCATGCACCTTCCAGCATTGGACAAAAGAAAGGAGTCACAATGACAACTTGTTAACCATAGCTACCTATTACCCCCCCTTCCTTTCCACCCTTCCCCTTCATTCCCGAAAAAAAAAAATTCTTCATTACTTTCCCTTACCGTCCCTTCATCAATTGTAGAATCATCGTTTCAAAAAAAAAAAAAATATTAATATTCGCCTGACCGCATTTCAAGGTCATGACTAAAGTCACGAGTTTGGTCAATTTACATGTGGGGGTTTTTGGAGACAAGAATTTTTTCTATGGTGAATTAAGACCCTCCACTCCCCTCCACTTTAGGAGGGGGGGCTCCCATACAAATGAAATACAAATTTCCTCATAACTCAAAAACTAATCAAGCAAATGGAACCAAATTTGACATGTAGGTGTTTTCGGAGACAAGAATTTTTTCTATGGTGAATTGAAACCTCTTCCCACTTTAGGAGAGGGGGGGGGCTCCTATACAAATGAAATACAAATTTTCTCATAACTCGAGAACCAATCAAGCAAATGGAACAAAATTTGACATATGGGTGTTTTTGGAAACAAGAATTTTTTCTGTGGTAAATTGAAACCTCTCCCCGCTTTAGGAGAGGGGGGGGGGCTCCTATACAAATGAAATACAAATTTTCTCATAACTCGAGATCTAATTAATCAAATGGAACCATATTTGGCATGTGGGTGTTTTTGGAGGCAAGAAATTTTTCTACGATGAATTAGGACCCCTTACCTTTTTAGGAGGCGAGGCTCCCATACAAATGAAATACAAATTTCCTCATAACTCGAGAACTAATCAAGCAAATGGAACAAAATTTGACATGTGGGTGTTTTTGGAGACAAGATTGTTTTATATGGTGAATTGAAACCTCTCCCTGCTTTAGGAGGGGGGGGGAGGGCTCCTATACAAATGGAATACAAATTTCCTCATACCTCTAGAAGTAATCAAGCAAATGGAACCAAATTTGGCATGTGGGAGGTTTTGGAGGCAGGAATTTTTTTAGTGATGGTTTGAGACCCCTCATCCCTGTGGTAGGGGGATGAGGACTCTCATACAAATAAAACAGAAATTTTTGCGTAACTCAAAAACTACTCAAACTCGAGAAATTTCAGACTCATAAAACATTAATCAATAACAAGACCACCAAAAACTATCAATAGTAACATTAGATAATTCAGTGCGAGTCGGCCATCGGCCGCGAGTGTTGCCGGCGACCTGCCGTCGGAAGCGCCGGCCACTGCGGGGGGCAGTCCCCCGTAGAGATCACCTCTATCTAGGTTTATTTATTTTCCTAGTTCTACTGACCTCTATTACCTTCCTTCAGTTGGGTCACCCCTGCGAAATGATACTTTCTACGAAAAGATTTTCCGTGAAATGGTACATTCCGCGTAAGGTTTTTCGCGAAATGGTATTCTGCGAAATTCTATATTCCGCGTTATGGTCAACCGAGAATTGGTGTTCCGCAAAATGGTATTCGGCGAAATGGTTCGTAATGATGGCGAATATTTAAATGCTATCCGCTTTATTTTATCAGGCTGAGCGATTGATGAAGTTGTTTTATACTTTACTGTGAGGAAAATTTGTATATTTAAACACCCATGAACTCCTCAGAAACTTGAAAAACTTGAGATTGTGGTAAAGGTCATCCGAAATTCACGATCTATGTACAACACAGTTTAATTTGTGGCAATACGAAGTTTGTCGGTTCAGCTTGTTGGTATATAAAGAAGAACTCCTTAAAAAGAGATTTACCAGATATAAGTACCGTACCGCTACCATTTTGCCACATTTTTTATTTCAATCATCGCGAAACAATGGTTTGCTTGAATACAAGTTTACTTGTCTGTCTGTCTGTCTGTCTGTCTGTCTGTCTGTCTTTCTGTCTTTCTGTCTGTCTGTCTGTCTGTCTGTCTGTCTGTCTGTCTGTCTGTCTGTCTGTCTGTCTGTCTGTCTGTCTGTCTGTCTGTCTGTCTGTCTGTCTGTCTGTCTGTCTGTCTGTCTGTCTGTCTGTCTGTCTGTCTGTCTGTCTGTCTGTCTGTCTGTCTGTCTGTCTGTCTGTCTGTCTGTCTGTCTGTCTGTCTGTCTGTCTGTCTGTCTGTCTGTCTGTCTGTCTGTCTGTCTGTCTGTCTGTCTGTCTGTCTGTCTGTCTGTCTGTCTGTCTGTCTGTCTGTCTGTCTGTCTGTCTGTCTGTCTGTCTGTCTGTCTGTCTGTCTGTCTGTCTGTCTGTCTGTCTGTCTGTCTGTCTGTCTGTCTGTCTGTCTGTCTGTCTGTCTGTCTGTCTGTCTGTCTGTCTGTCTGTCTGTCTGTCTGTCTGTCTGTCTGTCTGTCTGTCTGTCTGTCTGTCTGTCTGTCTGTCTGTCTGTCTGTCTGTCTGTCTGTCTGTCTGTCTGTCTGTCTGTCTGTCTGTCTGTCTGTCTGTCTGTCTGTCTGTCTGTCTGTCTGTCTGTCTGTCTGTCTGTCTGTCTGTCTGTCTGTCTGTCTGTCTGTCTGTCTGTCTGTCTGTCTGTCTGTCTGTCTGTCTGTCTGTCTGTCTGTCTGTCTGTCTGTCTGTCTGTCTGTCTGTCTGTCTGTCTGTCTGTCTGTCTGTCTGTCTGTCTGTCTGTCTGTCTGTCTGTCTGTCTGTCTGTCTGTCTGTCTGTCTGTCTGTCTGTCTGTCTGTCTGTCTGTCTGTCTGTCTGTCTGTCTGTCTGTCTGTCTGTCTGTCTGTCTGTCTGTCTGTCTGTCTGTCTGTCTGTCTGTCTGTCTGTCTGTCTGTCTGTCTGTCTGTCTGTCTGTCTGTCTGTCTGTCTGTCTGTCTGTCTGTCTGTCTGTCTGTCTGTCTGTCTGTCTGTCTGTCTGTCTGTCTGTCTGTCTGTCTGTCTGTCTGTCTGTCTGTCTGTCTGTCTGTCTGTCTGTCTGTCTGTCTGTCTGTCTGTCTGTCTGTCTGTCTGTCTGTCTGTCTGTCTGTCTGTCTGTCTGTCTGTCTGTCTGTCTGTCTGTCTGTCTGTCTGTCTGTCTGTCTGTCTGTCTGTCTGTCTGTCTGTCTGTCTGTCTGTCTGTCTGTCTGTCTGTCTGTCTGTCTGTCTGTCTGTCTGTCTGTCTGTCTGTCTGTCTGTCTGTCTGTCTGTCTGTCTGTCTGTCTGTCTGTCTGTCTGTCTGTCTGTCTGTCTGTCTGTCTGTCTGTCTGTCTGTCTGTCTGTCTGTCTGTCTGTCTGTCTGTCTGTCTGTCTGTCTGTCTGTCTGTCTGTCTGTCTGTCTGTCTGTCTGTCTGTCTGTCTGTCTGTCTGTCTGTCTGTCTGTCTGTCTGTCTGTCTGTCTGTCTGTCTGTCTGTCTGTCTGTCTGTCTGTCTGTCTGTCTGTCTGTCTGTCTGTCTGTCTGTCTGTCTGTCTGTCTGTCTGTCTGTCTGTCTGTCTGTCTGTCTGTCTGTCTGTCTGTCTGTCTGTCTGTCTGTCTGTCTGTCTGTCTGTCTGTCTGTCTGTCTGTCTGTCTGTCTGTCTGTCTGTCTGTCTGTCTGTCTGTCTGTCTGTCTGTCTGTCTGTCTGTCTGTCTGTCTGTCTGTCTGTCTGTCTGTCTGTCTGTCTGTCTGTCTGTCTGTCTGTCTGTCTGTCTGTCTGTCTGTCTGTCTGTCTGTCTGTCTGTCTGTCTGTCTGTCTGTCTGTCTGTCTGTCTGTCTGTCTGTCTGTCTGTCTGTCTGTCTGTCTGTCTGTCTGTCTGTCTGTCTGTCTGTCTGTCTGTCTGTCTGTCTGTCTGTCTGTCTGTCTGTCTGTCTGTCTGTCTGTCTGTCTGTCTGTCTGTCTGTCTGTCTGTCTGTCTGTCTGTCTGTCTGTCTGTCTGTCTGTCTGTCTGTCTGTCTGTCTGTCTGTCTGTCTGTCTGTCTGTCTGTCTGTCTGTCTGTCTGTCTGTCTGTCTGTCTGTCTGTCTGTCTGTCTGTCTGTCTGTCTGTCTGTCTGTCTGTCTGTCTGTCTGTCTGTCTGTCTGTCTGTCTGTCTGTCTGTCTGTCTGTCTGTCTGTCTGTCTGTCTGTCTGTCTGTCTGTCTGTCTGTCTGTCTGTCTGTCTGTCTGTCTGTCTGTCTGTCTGTCTGTCTGTCTGTCTGTCTGTCTGTCTGTCTGTCTGTCTGTCTGTCTGTCTGTCTGTCTGTCTGTCTGTCTGTCTGTCTGTCTGTCTGTCTGTCTGTCTGTCTGTCTGTCTGTCTGTCTGTCTGTCTGTCTGTCTGTCTGTCTGTCTGTCTGTCTGTCTGTCTGTCTGTCTGTCTGTCTGTCTGTCTGTCTGTCTGTCTGTCTGTCTGTCTGTCTGTCTGTCTGTCTGTCTGTCTGTCTGTCTGTCTGTCTGTCTGTCTGTCTGTCTGTCTGTCTGTCTGTCTGTCTGTCTGTCTGTCTGTCTGTCTGTCTGTCTGTCTGTCTGTCTGTCTGTCTGTCTGTCTGTCTGTCTGTCTGTCTGTCTGTCTGTCTGTCTGTCTGTCTGTCTGTCTGTCTGTCTGTCTGTCTGTCTGTCTGTCTGTCTGTCTGTCTGTCTGTCTGTCTGTCTGTCTGTCTGTCTGTCTGTCTGTCTGTCTGTCTGTCTGTCTGTCTGTCTGTCTGTCTGTCTGTCTGTCTGTCTGTCTGTCTGTCTGTCTGTCTGTCTGTCTGTCTGTCTGTCTGTCTGTCTGTCTGTCTGTCTGTCTGTCTGTCTGTCTGTCTGTCTGTCTGTCTGTCTGTCTGTCTGTCTGTCTGTCTGTCTGTCTGTCTGTCTGTCTGTCTGTCTGTCTGTCTGTCTGTCTGTCTGTCTGTCTGTCTGTCTGTCTGTCTGTCTGTCTGTCTGTCTGTCTGTCTGTCTGTCTGTCTGTCTGTCTGTCTGTCTGTCTGTCTGTCTGTCTGTCTGTCTGTCTGTCTGTCTGTCTGTCTGTCTGTCTGTCTGTCTGTCTGTCTGTCTGTCTGTCTGTCTGTCTGTCTGTCTGTCTGTCTGTCTGTCTGTCTGTCTGTCTGTCTGTCTGTCTGTCTGTCTGTCTGTCTGTCTGTCTGTCTGTCTGTCTGTCTGTCTGTCTGTCTGTCTGTCTGTCTGTCTGTCTGTCTGTCTGTCTGTCTGTCTGTCTGTCTGTCTGTCTGTCTGTCTGTCTGTCTGTCTGTCTGTCTGTCTGTCTGTCTGTCTGTCTGTCTGTCTGTCTGTCTGTCTGTCTGTCTGTCTGTCTGTCTGTCTGTCTGTCTGTCTGTCTGTCTGTCTGTCTGTCTGTCTGTCTGTCTGTCTGTCTGTCTGTCTGTCTGTCTGTCTGTCTGTCTGTCTGTCTGTCTGTCTGTCTGTCTGTCTGTCTGTCTGTCTGTCTGTCTGTCTGTCTGTCTGTCTGTCTGTCTGTCTGTCTGTCTGTCTGTCTGTCTGTCTGTCTGTCTGTCTGTCTGTCTGTCTGTCTGTCTGTCTGTCTGTCTGTCTGTCTGTCTGTCTGTCTGTCTGTCTGTCTGTCTGTCTGTCTGTCTGTCTGTCTGTCTGTCTGTCTGTCTGTCTGTCTGTCTGTCTGTCTGTCTGTCTGTCTGTCTGTCTGTCTGTCTGTCTGTCTGTCTGTCTGTCTGTCTGTCTGTCTGTCTGTCTGTCTGTCTGTCTGTCTGTCTGTCTGTCTGTCTGTCTGTCTGTCTGTCTGTCTGTCTGTCTGTCTGTCTGTCTGTCTGTCTGTCTGTCTGTCTGTCTGTCTGTCTGTCTGTCTGTCTGTCTGTCTGTCTGTCTGTCTGTCTGTCTGTCTGTCTGTCTGTCTGTCTGTCTGTCTGTCTGTCTGTCTGTCTGTCTGTCTGTCTGTCTGTCTGTCTGTCTGTCTGTCTGTCTGTCTGTCTGTCTGTCTGTCTGTCTGTCTGTCTGTCTGTCTGTCTGTCTGTCTGTCTGTCTGTCTGTCTGTCTGTCTGTCTGTCTGTCTGTCTGTCTGTCTGTCTGTCTGTCTGTCTGTCTGTCTGTCTGTCTGTCTGTCTGTCTGTCTGTCTGTCTGTCTGTCTGTCTGTCTGTCTGTCTGTCTGTCTGTCTGTCTGTCTGTCTGTCTGTCTGTCTGTCTGTCTGTCTGTCTGTCTGTCTGTCTGTCTGTCTGTCTGTCTGTCTGTCTGTCTGTCTGTCTGTCTGTCTGTCTGTCTGTCTGTCTGTCTGTCTGTCTGTCTGTCTGTCTGTCTGTCTGTCTGTCTGTCTGTCTGTCTGTCTGTCTGTCTGTCTGTCTGTCTGTCTGTCTGTCTGTCTGTCTGTCTGTCTGTCTGTCTGTCTGTCTGTCTGTCTGTCTGTCTGTCTGTCTGTCTGTCTGTCTGTCTGTCTGTCTGTCTGTCTGTCTGTCTGTCTGTCTGTCTGTCTGTCTGTCTGTCTGTCTGTCTGTCTGTCTGTCTGTCTGTCTGTCTGTCTGTCTGTCTGTCTGTCTGTCTGTCTGTCTGTCTGTCTGTCTGTCTGTCTGTCTGTCTGTCTGTCTGTCTGTCTGTCTGTCTGTCTGTCTGTCTGTCTGTCTGTCTGTCTGTCTGTCTGTCTGTCTGTCTGTCTGTCTGTCTGTCTGTCTGTCTGTCTGTCTGTCTGTCTGTCTGTCTGTCTGTCTGTCTGTCTGTCTGTCTGTCTGTCTGTCTGTCTGTCTGTCTGTCTGTCTGTCTGTCTGTCTGTCTGTCTGTCTGTCTGTCTGTCTGTCTGTCTGTCTGTCTGTCTGTCTGTCTGTCTGTCTGTCTGTCTGTCTGTCTGTCTGTCTGTCTGTCTGTCTGTCTGTCTGTCTGTCTGTCTGTCTGTCTGTCTGTCTGTCTGTCTGTCTGTCTGTCTGTCTGTCTGTCTGTCTGTCTGTCTGTCTGTCTGTCTGTCTGTCTGTCTGTCTGTCTGTCTGTCTGTCTGTCTGTCTGTCTGTCTGTCTGTCTGTCTGTCTGTCTGTCTGTCTGTCTGTCTGTCTGTCTGTCTGTCTGTCTGTCTGTCTGTCTGTCTGTCTGTCTGTCTGTCTGTCTGTCTGTCTGTCTGTCTGTCTGTCTGTCTGTCTGTCTGTCTGTCTGTCTGTCTGTCTGTCTGTCTGTCTGTCTGTCTGTCTGTCTGTCTGTCTGTCTGTCTGTCTGTCTGTCTGTCTGTCTGTCTGTCTGTCTGTCTGTCTGTCTGTCTGTCTGTCTGTCTGTCTGTCTGTCTGTCTGTCTGTCTGTCTGTCTGTCTGTCTGTCTGTCTGTCTGTCTGTCTGTCTGTCTGTCTGTCTGTCTGTCTGTCTGTCTGTCTGTCTGTCTGTCTGTCTGTCTGTCTGTCTGTCTGTCTGTCTGTCTGTCTGTCTGTCTGTCTGTCTGTCTGTCTGTCTGTCTGTCTGTCTGTCTGTCTGTCTGTCTGTCTGTCTGTCTGTCTGTCTGTCTGTCTGTCTGTCTGTCTGTCTGTCTGTCTGTCTGTCTGTCTGTCTGTCTGTCTGTCTGTCTGTCTGTCTGTCTGTCTGTCTGTCTGTCTGTCTGTCTGTCTGTCTGTCTGTCTGTCTGTCTGTCTGTCTGTCTGTCTGTCTGTCTGTCTGTCTGTCTGTCTGTCTGTCTGTCTGTCTGTCTGTCTGTCTGTCTGTCTGTCTGTCTGTCTGTCTGTCTGTCTGTCTGTCTGTCTGTCTGTCTGTCTGTCTGTCTGTCTGTCTGTCTGTCTGTCTGTCTGTCTGTCTGTCTGTCTGTCTGTCTGTCTGTCTGTCTGTCTGTCTGTCTGTCTGTCTGTCTGTCTGTCTGTCTGTCTGTCTGTCTGTCTGTCTGTCTGTCTGTCTGTCTGTCTGTCTGTCTGTCTGTCTGTCTGTCTGTCTGTCTGTCTGTCTGTCTGTCTGTCTGTCTGTCTGTCTGTCTGTCTGTCTGTCTGTCTGTCTGTCTGTCTGTCTGTCTGTCTGTCTGTCTGTCTGTCTGTCTGTCTGTCTGTCTGTCTGTCTGTCTGTCTGTCTGTCTGTCTGCAAAATGGTACTTTCTACGAAAAGATTATCCATCCCGCATAAGGTTTTTCGCGAAATGGTATTGTGCTGGACAAAAGAAGTCTGCACTACCCCCCTTATTAACCATAGCGACATGGGTTGGTCTATTTTTAGACACAAATTGTGCCTCTTCCTCCACCTACTGTAGAAACCACCGACCGAGAAGTTTTAATCTAACGTGTTTTTACTTTCAGGACGACGACACTATGCAGGCCCTTACGACTTGCAAGGTACTGCGTGTGACGCTGTTCGTCCGAAAGCGTGTTAGTCCGCGTTTCTTAGCGCGGTTCTTCAGAGAAAGGCTCCGTTCCTATGAAAATTGACCAAACTCGTGACTTTAGTCATGACCTTGAAATGCGGTCAGGCATATATATGTATATTTTTTTTTTGAAACGATGATTCCACAATTGATGAAGGGACGGTAAGGGAAAGTAATGAAGAAGGATTTTTTTCGGGAATGAAGGGGAAGGGTGGAAAGGAGGGGGGTAATAGGTTATGGTTAATAAGGGGGGTTGCGCAGACTTCCTTTGTTCAGCGCCTCTGTGGTTCAAAGGTACACGGGTACCAGTGAGCGACACGCCCTGGCAAGTGTTGTGGGTTCAAATCCGGTTATAATCTCTGATTACAGCTTGGTTCGACACATACACCTTCCAGCATTGGACAAAAGATAGGAGTCACAACGACAACTTGTTAAGCATAGCTACCTATTACCCCCTTCCTTTCCACCCTTCCCCTTCATTCCCGAAAAAAAAATCCTTCATTACTTTCCTTTGGCGTCTCTTCATCAATTGTAGAATCATCGTTTCAAAAAAAATAATATATGCCTGACCGCATTTCAAGGTCATAACTAAAGTCACGAGTTTGGTCAACTTTTAAATAACATATATAGTTTATGGACTACTTTAAAATTCAGAAACATTAGTAGAGCCAGAAATCACAGCAACTGAATTAATTGATGGGTCCCAAATTTATGTATGCACAAATATCTGTATTTGTGGCAGCTCTGTTTTGCTTTCCCGTGGGGCATCTGCGGATTGTCAAAGTCCAGCACAGCACAGGGAACGCGCAACATCAATATCAGCAAGTCAGCATGTCGCTTTGTCACGTAAAATGCTCTTTACATAAAGGCATTGCTTGGAATATAATAAGTTCGGCACCAACTTTTCAAAAGGTCGTAAGCAGATGCCAGATATATCCAACAAACATTTCTGTTGAATAACAGTTAATCAAGTGCTTATTACCCGGTAATCTATACCCCTACTATTCAAGAAAAATGAATGTCGGGTGCATGCATAAATTTGGGACATTATTTTTCCGCAGTATTTCATTTTTGCAGTCTAATTTTTGCTATAATGTACATAGTTTATGAAGTACTAGTACGTATTATAGAGATTGCTGACATTTACCGTACGCACAGTTCGCCGCGTATACGTATACGCGGTTTGTTTGCATCTCCAAATTTTTTTTCGCTGCGAAAATTTTTTTACGATGCACACAAACCACTGTATTAGTCGCACATTAGCAATCCTGATACTGTCCGTTATTATGGCAGATGGTGTAAAAAACTGGATAGCGCATCACTGTGCGATTACAGCGCACTACTTGCGACACACAAAACCAGAATAAAATTTAATGTCACTCAGCTATCCACCTATTCGCGTGCGTAATGACGGCTAGTGGATACAACTTTCGGAAAACGTTAGCATGCTTTTGGCAGCTTTATTCACGTTAAGTTAATATTTCCAGCCTTGTCGTTGTAGAACTTTCAAGCATACGTGAGCAAATAGACATTGTCGAAAACTGTACCCATTAGTCGCCATTAAGCGCGCGAAAAGGTGGATATGCATACAATTATTGTTCATATTTTCTAGTAAATTATCCATGTTAACAGAAACAGAATGTAGCCTTTCGATCCTGAAATGAACGTTTACATGCTGACTATTTATTTACTAGATTTACTAGAATAATGTTTCACATATGTAGTATTATATACGTAGTAGTGCCTAATTTTAGAGGGTATTTAAGGTAAAATTAGTCGTCATCGATTCTGCCAATTTCAAAAGCAGTTTTTTGTTTGAAACAAAGATTCTGTTCATGAAAATATATTCGCTGTGTTCAGATTGGCAAGAATAAGGGGCCATCCAGATACCACGTGGACAGAAAAATACCAATTTTCAACCCCCCCGTCCCCCTCCGTGGACAAGCGTGGACATTTGCTCAACCCCCACCCCCCTCCCATGTTTGTCCACGTGGACATTTTTACATTTTGAAAATTTTGGTTTTCAACTTCATTTATGCAATATTTATTGAAAAAGCTTACGTGAAAGGAAGCTTCAGTCTAAAGTCACCGACACAATGCATAAGAATTTTTAGTCGTTGCGGAAATTTGAGTTTTTCCATGGTTTTTCCGTCAATTTTCCTCAGTGTCTTAAAATCCGTATGTAAGGTGTTTGGATCTTAATTTATGTTCTACTGCAAATTATTATTATCGACTGCAAGAAAGTTCGTTTCAGCTTAACTTTCGCTTGACCATTCTTCTTTGTCCAGAGCATCCCCTACTAGCACGGTTGTTACAAAGTTGTTGTGGTAGCCGAAATATGACTAATTTCAGTCTTAATTCGGTTGCTTCAACTAAATGGACCTAAAGCGTGCTACTGGGGTCTTTGTCTAACCAGAGCACTTCAGCTTGGCCGATGTTGAGGCAAAATGCCATCCACATTTGGTGCAAGCGATGCAATATTCGTGGATTCATCCAGGCTAGGCAGTCAACATCTAAGTGTACTAACGCAGGCTTAATCTTTTCAACAAGATTTATGCCAGATATGTGCTCTTGTAATGCTCGGTTCATGTATTTAGGTCAACATATGCCTCAGAAGATAAAATTTTAAGGTTTTAAGGTGTAATTAGTCGTCATCGATTCTGCCAATTTCAAAAGACGTTTTTTTGTTTGAAACAAAAATTCTGTCCATGAAAATTAACTCGCTGTGTTCAGATTGGCAAGAAGAATGCAGTATTTACGTTTTTATAAACAGAATTCCGTTTTTGGGCCCAAAAACTGCTTCCGAAATTTGGCTCTCCGACGAAAAGCTAATGACTGCTAATTTCCCGTTAAGCTCAAAAACAATCACTGATCAATGGTCAATGTTTTTAATTTCTATTTTTTGCAGGAAAAAAAACTTGTCCACGTGGACATTTTCCATACCCCCTCCCCCCCTTCCGTGGACCAGCGTGGACATTGTTATACCCCCCACCCCCCTCTAAGCTGTCCACGTGGTATATGGATGGCCCCTAAGGCAGTATTTATATCTTTACAAACAGACCCCAGCTATTGGGTCCAAAGACTGCTTCCGAAATTGGGCTCTCCGGCGAAAAGTTAATGACTGCTAATTTCCCGTTAAACAAACGACTTGCAGTCTTCCTCAGTGTCTGTTTTCGAACTGAGGAAGCCTGCAAGTCGTAGGCGAAATACGTATCTGTCGTGAATAAAATACACATAGTAGAATTAAATTGGATAAGTTTTCTTATTTTTTATTTTTAGGTCAAAAGATATTAACCGTTGAACACTCGCGCTTACCTTTGTAACACGGTTACTCGCGCGCACAATAGCTCAAAACCAAAAAACGTGCGCGTTTTGACTGAGAAAACTTGGTTTTAGGTTTATCAAACTTTTGGAAGACCCAGCAAACATTTTCGTACGTATATCAAAGTAACAAATATGATATATGTACCGATATATATCTAGAAAAATCGCATTCGATGCATGAAACCAGCATATGCGTACTGTTTTGGAGGCGATATACGTACTGCAAATTAGGGTCTTTTTCTAATTCCCGTCGTAATAAGGAAAGCCATTCTAATTTTCATCATTTGCTGGATGGACTTAGTGAATACTCCAAAAGTTCTTGTACTGATTTGACTAAAACACACTTACCTTCCGATCCGTGAACTTTGAAATCACTGAAAAGCGACTATTAAAGCATATTATTGAAATTACGCAACTGACTTTATTGCTAAAATTCGTCGTACCGTTTTAAAATCCGTCCATTAAAATTTTTCATCGTCCGAATTAAAAATCACAATAATGTTTACGAAGCTAACGCGCATGCATTTGTGTAGGACGGCATGACAAATGTTATTCTGCAAAATTTCTGCAGGTCAGGCAAGTTTTTCTGGCTGTAGAATAACGACAATGCCTTGCGTGAGTTATTTTCATTTCTGAATGACGGAAATTAAAACGATTAGTCGACATTGTCTTCTTCGTCGCACGAAAAAGCGTAGGAAATTTGGCTTGTAGGACTTCTTTAATGATAAAAAGCATTTAAATAGATCTTAGCTCACTTTGATTGATTGCGTATGATAGACAACTAACTAAAATATTAGAGAATAACTAGTTTTGCATTGTGTGTCATAAAAATGCTGATATTTTTAATTATTTGTGTTGGATAGGACGGGAATAGGCAATTACGACGATATAGCAACATACCCTATATGAAAACAATTCACATTCATAAGTATTTGTATACGATGAAATCCGACTCAACATGATTAGTTCCATAATGCTATACATTTCTGTGACGAAACTCGTATGTGAATCAGTTACTATCATTTTGTACGAAGAAATGTAAACTAGGGTGCGCTTTATTAAGCTTTATGTAAGATTTCGAGTTTGTTTAGCGATATTTAACATGATTTTCACACATTATTATACGATTTGTGGTTTTCTGCGGAGTTTCTTGAAATTAGAAGCTCTATCGTGTGGTAAATTTTGATTAATCCCCCTAGAAGTGAAATAAAAAAAAATTTTCTTCAGTTTCAATATAACACATTGATGTGTTCTGCAAAGTTTAAGAGCATATTATTACAAGAAATTTTGCTGAAGACAGTAACCTACTATCTCTTCAGCGAAGATAGAAAAATCTTATTTATTTTATATGAATTTGTAAAATCAGTTTTTCCGTTTTAGCTCGTTTTGTAATTACATTTAAATACGGATACATTTAAAACATTTCACAGTTGCTGATAGTTTTGCTGCATACAGACACCATTTTTCCATATGAAGAAACGAGAGAAAATTCCAGTAGGGGCCAATTGCGATACACCTCACATGCTGCTTGCTTCGTTTCTATGACGTCGGTTTATGCTGATCTGTTTACCTAACAAAGTATTATTATGCATTGAATAGTTCAGACATTTTGCTCATAACAAGTTTATTGAAGAATATACGTTAGTTAAACAATATTGGCGGGTTCATCGTGCAAGATGGCTCGACCAGGTCGAAAGTGATTTGCGACTTTTGAACTGGCAAATTGGCGACGCGTCGCCCAAGACGGGGTTGAATGCAGACGATTGCTTGAAACAGTTTGAACCGGGGTGGCTACTAGGCTACTAACGTTGTCGTTTGGGATGCCTAATCGAAAAAGAAAATATCTACGCAGCGTGAACAAATACACTGTATTTTTTTCCGGTATTTAATTCCAATAAGGGATTCCAATTTCTGGAGGAAGCCTGGTACCCGAGGCACCCCCTCTAGCTACGTTAATGTTAAACAACGATTTGTAACTTTATAACAATATGGCTTGAAACCTACACATGTAGTACAACAGCGTGAGTAACCGACGGTTAATAAAAATTGATGAAATTTATTCAAGAAAACTTTATTGATGTGAATCAAATAGAATGGCATGACAGGAAGTTATAGACAGGAAGCATAGTTCAAAAACCCATAAACTAGACCTTTGCTACGCAATGTGTATGTTAAAGAATAATATTTCTTCTTACGACTTACTTTTACTTGCACTTACCCACATTAGTAATAACTTACTCAGCAATTTCATAAGAAAAGGAACTATTGAAATTTATAAGTGCCGTAAAACGGGGTAACATTGATCACCGGGGTAACATTGATCAAATGGACCATTCGCATAAATAAGTGAAATAAACCACTACTGTCAACTTTCCTGAACTGATCAATGTTACCCCATTTTATGGAGCTTCTATTTTGTTCAAATTTTGTAAACTTATTCAGTTTCCAAAAATTTTATGTAAACCAACGCACAACGCAATATTAACCCTCTAACGGGTAAGACCGTCTGTAGACGGCCTTCGCTTTTGGAGCTCCAGAGCCGCATACGAAATTTGTTTTTAATTGGCAATATGAAAAATGTGTTCAGAACAGATTTCTTGACATTTTGATACTAATATCATAATATTCTGACCATGCATTCAAAAGTTATCATCTTTCGAAAACAAAAATTCCGAAAAATTCCGAAAATAATTAATGCGCGAATATTCCGTTTTTTACTTTTGAAGGAAAAGGACATCTAGAACAAAATGATTGACCTAAAAATAATTTCTATGAGTAAATTTCATGCATTATTTTAATTTTGTAATAGGGTAAATGATTTTGAAATGGACCTAGTCGAATTCTGATCTTGAATGGACCTATTTTTAAATAAGAATTTTTGAATATAATTATCAAGTCTTTGTACTGTATTTAGCTTTTATGTTTATCTTTAATCATTTCTGAACGTAAATATACTAAAATTAAATTAAAATTATAGCCAAAACTACTTTATTGCCGCGTATTTAAAAGTAGCTGTTTTTCAGCGTTTTGGCAGTCACCATAGAGTATTTTCAAACTGTTACTACCCGGAACCCTTCTGGTTTGAAATAAAACAATGCTCTTAAAATGATGCTAAAATATTTGTAATTTCAATTTAGGTATTTAAAAGTTCAGTAAAACCAGTAAAATCTTCAAATTCCGTAAAAATGTTAACCCCCTTTTTTGATCTTGAATGAACCTAGTATTGATTTTAGAATGGACCTAGTTTTGCGCTCCGAGACATCACTGCCGGTAGCTATCATTGCCTACCACCAACGAACACGCCGTTCTATATTCCATAAAACTGCTTGTTGTCACTATAGTATCTCCGTTTATAATTAATCTATAAGCACGGGATATTGAAAGTAGGCTTGATTTATAGCCTAAATAAAAACTTAATTATATTGATAAAACTAAATCACTCATCCTTTTTCATAGTTGCTTCATAGTGTTTGTACATTGTAGCCTCTAGTTTTGAAACTAAAAAGTCTTCCTAATTAGTTAGCTAACATATGCCATTTTATGCTTAAAATAATATAAACTTAATTTGTACAAAATCAGTATTGTACAAAAATTTTAACCATCATTGATTAAAAGATAAGATGGATCAAAAGATAAGAGGGATACTAACTGCCTTCTGTTAAGGGGGCATAGTACCTTTTCAATTTTTTAAAACCTAAATTTTTTTATTGATTATTTCGAAAGATAAACATTTTAACCATATGTGTTTGAAGTCGTTTGCATGAATTCCAAATATTGACAAAGTTACAGCTATTTGTACCGCGCATGTCTGGAACGATTAAACAACGAGTAAAAACTTCAACGCCGTTTTTCGCGAAACCAGGTTTTGAAAGTCGGTACCATAAATATCTCAAGAACGACTCAAGCAATTCCCATGATTCTTTTTTTATTTGAAAGCCAACAAAATTATCTAGTGTTTGACCCATCCTTTTCTTGATATTGTAATTTTTGTATTTTTTAGAAATGTTTAAAGTCAATTTTTTCGCTTAAAAACCATACTTTTATGTTTCAATGTCCGCCATTTGTTATGTGTTCGAATTCTAAAATAGGATAGATCAAACACGAGATAATTTAATGTACTTTCATGTCGTTTTGGAATTTTTCAATTCGGATAAGCCCCCCAGCGCCAATCCATGGTACCACCATTCATGGTTTTTTTGAACGACTATCTTCAAGGAGCCGTAGGGGCAAGGGGAAGAGGTTCCCTTATGAAAAAAAAATTGCAAATATTAGTATAAAATGCAATGTTTCGAATGCAAAAAACCCGATTCAATTTGCCTTTCACGTTATCGAGAAAAAATTATTTGAAATTAGGCAAAAAATATGGTGTAAAAGGTGCTATGCCCCTTAAAAAAGAGTTATTTTTGCTTCATTTGCATTTAGCACAAAACCAGTTACACTTCAATTTTTCAATTGGATTTTACGTATTTGTTTTAGCACGAAGCAAAAGTGTAATCTATATAAGTAATCTATATAAGTAGAGTAAAATTTTCCCAATTTGTTCGCCCTATGTAAAAAAAATCCCAAATTATGCTAAACGGGACAATTCTTGTATCATTAAAAGTAATGCACAGAAGAATGAAACAAGTTATTTGAGAATACAATTCTGAAGATTTATATATAGCTTTATTGTATAGGAAAGTCTAGAACTGGAACTTCGAATTGAGTTACGAAGCTAATATTCCAAACTCTATTTAAAGTGGTTATCCCTGCTTAACTATCTACGAGCAACATCGTAAAAATGGTTGGACTCAAAATTTTTTTTCATGGACAAATAACGTACTGTATTTTCCATATAAATACAGCAAAAAGTTTTGCTGTAAGTTTAAGTTTTGACAAAACTCAGATGAGAAATAGTTTAAACACGTTAATCAAGCATATACCAAAGCTTCAAAACACCTTTAGCGCGCTGACCGAAAACCCTAAGGCCAATAAAATTCAACCGGATCCTGTAGTCACAAAATCAGACTCGTCTGAGTAAAAAGAAGCAGCCACCTCTGATGGTTAAGAACGCCAACTTCCTCACCCTCGTGAAACTTTGTGATGCCCAACCGTCCTACAAAATTACCCGATTTGGCAATAAAATCATCTGTGCGTCAATGGAGGATTTAGAAATTAGGTAAAGGCCTGGATAATGATATGGTGCAAAAAATATAAAATTTGGATCAATATCTGGACCATTTTCGAACTGGATATGCCCAAAAAAATAATATTGTATTTGATGATTTTCTAAATAGTTTAGTTAAAATAATTATGAGGCTCAGAATAAAGTAAAATTAGGCCATTACAAATATTTTATAAAGTTTTTGTCCTTCCGGTGTTGGGCCACTGAAGGGGGGGGGTACAAAGTGAATTTTTTTATCGAGCAAAAACATGGGTTTTAAGCATTTTTATTTAAAGTTTAAGCGTGAATACCAAATCTGTTCTTGCTTTTAATAGATACGGTATTATTTTCCATGCAAAAATGTACGAAAAGAAGACAAAAACGAGAGAATTTTTGTTGGACGATTTTCGGAAACTCCGAATTCGAATTTCCATTTCTGTTTCGTGCTAGAAGTGTTAAGTACACTCATTTTTCGAGTTTTTCAGGCTGTAGAGCCCACGGACAATTGATTTTATACTCATATCCTACAATTTTTTTAGCCCCCCGATTTTTCAAGCCAATTTCCAAACGGGGGGTGACAAAAACTTAAAAAATATTTTGCAAAGGCCTTATGTTCCGCCGATAAGTAAGCAGGTTGACTTCACATCGCCTTTTGGTCGATTGACAGATAGATTAAAAATCAGTTTAGTAAAATATTCAAAATCATGCAACCGGACTAACGTTATAGTACGTCATCCATGGTCGTATCTTATACACAACCCCTCTGATTTTTTTCTTGGGGGATGTAAAGTTTTCTTTAAGCACCTCTCCCCTCTAACTTGTGACAAAATTAATACCTCCTTGTCCACCGAAATTGAGTGACCCTGAGATCTAAAATATTCAACTGTACCAAATAGAAAATAGGAAGGTTCACCTATTTTCTATCTGGTACAGTTCTTCATCGACTATCATTTAAAAATAAAACCTAGTATCTAACCTTACCTATAAACCTAGTAGAATTACCAAGTCTAATTTTTTCAAGCACCATTTACAGTATGATTTCGAATTTGACAACAGATGCGTGTCGCCTATGTTGCCAAAATCGAAACCGTGGCAAAATCTAGACCATTTTTTAACTGAAAAAATTGCATATAAATGTGTCAAAAATTGTATAATTACCACTAATTAACGAATTTATCACGATTGAAACGGTTTTGTATTCAAAATGTTCGACAGGGACTGTCGCAAACCTTTAGATACTTTGCAGTAAGACGTAGTCCTACGTCAGTAAAAGTCTGACCTTTCGAAATATGCAGTCACTAAATAAAAACTCAAACCCCACTGTACTTGATAAACTACGTTTAATACAAGTTATATTACATATTTTTAATGAATGGTTTAAATTTTTGAAATTAATAGGCGACATAATTTTTTTATGACGTAGAAATCGTTTCAACCATATCTGAACAACAGGTAATAATAAATTCCCAATATACAAATGTCACACACAGATGCATACATAACGCATATCAAGTCACTGAAACATTAAAAAATAAAAACATTGTTCAATTGTTGGGCTGACATAAAAACAAGACCCTCGGCGACTGTGACTGATTTCAAATTTTTCAACCGACTTTCATACCTTTCTAACAGAGTATAAGAAAGGTAAAAGCTGTTCAACCTTGTGTCCTATTAATAAATAACAGTAGTGTAGTTGTACTATTAAAAAAAATTCTTTGTTATTATTTTGTTCATTTACATGGCAGAAACTACCCAAGTAACCATAAGCATTAATCTAAAACCGTATATTGGAAATAATTCTGCATCCCAAGTGCCAAACTTTTGTATATTAGCAATCTTAATGCTTATAAAACGTATATTAACATTGTTGATGCATAGAAGCATTAACGTAAATCAGCATTAAAGAAAGCAATATATGCGCATATAACGTAACAATATAATGCATTTAGTCAATTGCATTAAAACGAGCCGTAAGTGTTGATGAACGGCTTGTACTTGACTTCTTATTTTGCTATTCTGCGGCCACTATTTGTGCCCTCTTCCATCTGACGGTTGCCGTCTTTTTCTACCCTATTGGTAATGCAGAACAAGAGGGTATGATATGAGAGGGAATATCACCAAGATTTAAATATGACTAATTTCACTTCACTCAATCACATCCGCTATGGTTTAGATAGCAAACGTGCAAGGAAACGAATGAGGTTGCATGACTAACTCCCGGTTCGAGCCCTGTCTAGGTGGTAAGATTATTCAGCATTTCCAAAAATGGTTCTGTTTTATCCTGCTCCGTATATTGAGATGAAGCAGAAAACATCGCTTGCTTTTTTAGTTTTTTAAATCCCGACCGAATCTATTTTTATTTACCATAACAAGCAAACGATATGCCATCGATACCTTTTCGATACGTCGATAATGTAGACAAAATGACATTTCGTTTAAGCCTCAAACAAACACTGATAATGCTTATTGGATGCTTGTGGCGTAGCATTTTAACAACCCGCTATTTCGCCTTTTTAGCATTATGTGAGTTCTATAGAAGTATATAAAGAAAATTATGCTTTTAATCATAGTTCTGTATGCTTATACAATGTTGTCCAAGGACTAGTGTTTAGTGCTTAATGGTTACTTGGGTATGACAATCCAAATTTAGGTCCATTTCAAAATCAAAAATAGGTCCAATTCAAGATCATGTTGGGTCCATTCAAGATCAAAAAAAGGCTTTGGCAAAAAACGATATATTTAATAAAAGTTTCATCAATTATACATTTTTAAAGTACTGATAATGTAGAAAAAAGGTGGTACTTTCCAACAAATAGTAACATCACCACATATTATTTATAAATGACGAGTAAATTGAGCAGGAGTGCGAGTGGTGGTATTAAAAAGCGCTAAATAGGTCCATTCAAGATCAATTACCCTATTCTTAATAAAAAACATTATACTAAATAAAAAACTACTAAATAAAACTTTGGTAGGAAACATTAAAGATTTTTATTTATTTTATTTTCCTCCTCTACATTTTCCTCTATACACCTCTACATGCTCATATACATACAGACACACATACATACACACATCCCGACACCTAACAAATGATTATGTTCTTAATCGTTTTTTTATACATATAAGAGAAAGACACGAATTGCACTTTACAGGGGATTAGTTGGCAATTTCTTTAACTTTATATGCAGAATTTCGAAATATTTAATTTCTGATCATGTTTCATCAATATCGACTGAAAGAAGCAATTCAAAATTTTGGCCAGCTTTTTGAGGCAAATACTCCTATGTGCGATGGCACTTACAATAATAGTAACTTTCGATTAAACCTAAAAAAACCCGATTTAATCCACCTAGTGGTGAAAGGAACCTTTGTTATACGGTCTTACATGCTATTTGAGATAGAAATCGACACGTCTTCGGAACATAATTCATCTATTGGTTATCGTTGCGTAGTGCGTTGGTTTACATAAAATTTTTGAAAATTGAATAAGTTTACAAAATTTGCACAAAATAGGAACACTTTTAAATTTTGATAGATCCTTTGTTCATGAAATTGCCGAGTAAGGATAAGTAAGTTGTTATTAATCTGAGTAAGTGCAAATAAAAGTAAGTTGTAAGAGGAAATCTTATCCTTTAGCATATACGTTGTCTAGTAAAGGTCTAGTTTATAGGTTTTTGAACTATGCATAGTTTCCTGTAATGCCATTCTATTTGGCTCACATCAATAGAGTTTTCTTGAATAATTTTCATCAATTTTTATTAACTCACGCTGTTGTATTTTATACAACACGTGTAGGTTTTTCAACGCCATATTGTTATAAAGTTACAAATCGTTGTTTGACTAACGTATATTCTTCAACAAACTTATTGTGAGCAAAATATCATAATTATTCAATGCATTAATAATTTAAATTGTTGGGAAAATTTATGCAGCAAAACTATCAGCAAATGTAAAATGTTTAAAATTTATCCGTCTGCTGGTAGTCGAGTAATGCGAAGTCAAAATTAGGGTATTTTTTATAATCAAAGTTCCACAGATCCTAAACAAGCAAACATAGAGGTATAGTATTTTCAGCAAAGTTGTGTATTTTTACTATTTGTACAATTTTGTAGTACATGAAAAAGTCATACAACAATTACAAAAAGAGCAAAAATAGAAAAACTGATTTTACAAATTCATATACAATAAATAAGATATTTCTATCTTCGCTGCAGAGATAGAAGGTTACTGTCTTTAGCAAAATTTCTTGTAATAATATGCTCTATAACTTTACAGAACACATCAATGTGTTATATTGACACTGAAGAAAAATAATTTTTTTATTTCACTTTTAGGAGGATTAATCAAAATTTAAATTCCGCCGGACGATAGAGCTTTCAATTTCAAGAAACTCTTCCAAAGGTTCGATAAACCTAAAACCAAGTTTTCCCAGTCAAAACTTTAGTGCACAAGTTTTCTTTGGTTTGGGGCTATTGTGCGCGCGAGTAACTATGTTACAAAAGTTGGCGCGAGTGTTCGAGGGGTAATATCTTTTAACCGGTAAAACCAATTGTTATGCAATTTTGCATATATATTCGTAGTGTCAAAACCTCTCGTTTGATATTAAAATAATTCAAATTAGGTAAATTATCTTGGTTAAAATCATTATAAATTATTGTTAATTTTGGTGTGGTGTATACGGTTGCTCATAACATTTTGCGGCGACGTCTGGCTGCTTCAGCCGCGCGAGATCTAACCGAGGCTGGCGTCGGTACCGAATGTTGTTCACAACGGAGAGTCTTGGGCGCATCTTAACCATCACTAGGTAGTGGTCCGAGTCAACGTTAGCGCTTCGATAGGATCTGACGTCGATAATGTCTGAGAAGTGCCGACTGTCGATCAAAACGTGGTCGATCTGTGATTCTGTCTGATTTGGTGACCTCCAGGTGTATTTATGGTGGATTCTGTGCTAAAAAAAGGTACTACGTACGGCCATATTCTTGGAGGCGGCAAAGTCGATAAGTCTTAGGCCCATTTCATTGGTCCGTGGGTGTGCACTGAACCTTCCAATCACCGGTTTGTATTCCTCCTCCTGGCCGACCTGAGCATTGAAATCCCCAATGACGATCTTGATATCATGTTTTGGGCAGCGGTCGTATTCACTCTCCAACTGCGCGTAGAATTCATCCTTGTCGTCATCGGTACTTCTGAGGTGAGGGCTGTGCACGTTGATGATGCTTATGTTGAAGAATCGGCCCTTGATTCTCAACCTGCACATTCGAGGATTGATTGGCCACCACCCAAGCACCCGTTTCCGCATCTCGCCCATCACTATGAAAGCTGTACCCAGCTCGTGTGTGTTGCCGAAGCTCTGGTAGCTGGTATGTCCATCTCTGAACGTACGTACCGTTGAGCTCTTCCAGCACACCTCCTGCAGCGCTACGACGTCGAACTTGCGGCTCTTCAATACGTCGGAGAGCACTCGAGTGCTCCCTTGGAAGTTGAGAGATCGGCAGTTCAACGTCCCGAGTTTCCAATCCATAGTCCTTTTTCGTCGCGTGGGTCTATTCCGATTGTTCCAGTAAGAATATATTTGTTCTTCGTTCCATGCTTTAGTATTTTTGGTGGTGACGGCTTGCAATACGAGCAACTTTGGTGGAGATCGGGTAACCAACCCCGGTGGAAGCCAAGGTCGTATGCTGACAGGAAAGGAGGGCTCTTTCGAGCTTCGTTGGCCCTCCGGCGAAACAGGGGGTTGGTGTAGCAGGCTTTGCACCATATCATTATCCAGGCCTTTACCTAATTTCTAAATCCTCCATTGACGCACAGATGGTTTTATGGCCAAACCGGGTAATTTTGTAGGACGGTTGGGCATCACAAAGTTTCACGAGGGTGAGGAAGTTGGCGTTCTTAACCATCAGAGGTGGCTACTTCTTTTTACTCAGACGAGTCTGATTTTGTGACTACAGGATCCAGTTGAATTTTATTGGCCTTAGGGTTTTCGGTCAGCGCGCTAAAGGTGTTTTGAAGCTTTGGTATATGCTTGATTAACGTGTTTAAACTATTTCTCATCTGAGTTTTGTCAAAACTTAAACTTACAGCAAAACTTTTTGCTGTATTTATATGGAAAATACAGGACGTTATTTGTCCATGAAAAAAAATTTTGATTCCAACCATTTTTACGATGTTGCCTGTAGATAGTTAAGCAGGGATAACCACTTTAAATAGAGTTTGGAATATTAGCTTCGTAACTCAATTCGAAGTTCCAATATTAGAGTTTCCTATACAATAAAGCTATATATAAATCTTCAGAATTGTATTCTCAAATAACTTGTTTCATTCTTCTGTGCATTACTTTTAATGATACCAGATTTGTCCCGTTTAGCATAATTTGGGATTTTTTTACATAGGGCGAACAAATTGGGAAAATTTTGCTCTACTTATATAGATTACTTATATAGATTATATAGATTACACTTTTGCTTCGTGCTAAAACAAATACGTAAAATCCAACTGAAAAATTTAAGTGTAACTGGTTTTATGCTAAATGCAAATGAACCAAATATAGCTCTTTTCGATAGTCGTTCAAAAAACCATGAATTGCGGTACCATGGATTGGCGCTGGGGAGCTTATTCGAATTGAAAAATTCCAAAACGACATGAAAGAACATTAAATTATCTCGTGTTTGATCCATCCTTTTTTAGAATTCGAACACATAACAAACTGGCGGACATTGAAACATAAAAGTATGGTTTTTAAGCGAATAAATTGACTTTAAACAT